>NW_009602202.1:103508-109564 GCF_000690535.1 Cariama cristata
CACATGGGACATTTGAGCTCCCTCGACTGTGGTATCTGTGATTGGATGATACTGGCAGTGTTAAAAGGCTGTACTTTTTTCCCCTGGACCTTTCTCATCATACTTTTCTCTTTTTCCATTGACACCTTTTTACAGAGGGATGGGTGTGCAGCTGGCTGGCTTGGGGTGCTTCGTGGGGAGGGAAGGGGGCAAAACATCTTTTAGTCACACTGTGTGTTTCAGCGTGTGCTATCATTAAAGGAAGTCAGAGTGCTATTTAAACCTAACTTTGTCATTGCCATCAGTTGCTAAATGTGAAGTAAACCCCTAGTCAGGGATTTTTCTCTGGCCTCAGGAAGAACCGGCTTTCCTCCAAACATTTCAAGGCACGCCGTATGCTCTTAAAGAGATTGTGATAATGCAAAGAGCTGTTTTCTTCCTCCAAATGACAGCAGAAACAATGCTGAGACCTTGATTCTTTGCTTTTTTGGGGCAGGAAGTTTGTCTGAAGGAAGAGAGAGTTTCCTTGCCCCTGCAGCCTCCTGCCGGCAGTGGTGCAGGCAGGGCTTGGGCTCAGGGGCAGTGAGATCTGGCCCTCTCTAGAAATACCGATGCCCCTCGTGTGCCCTCCCAGAGTACCCTGAAGTATGGGATGATGGTCACATGTAGCATTGCTTTCCTCCTACCGGACAGTTAGACTGCATTTGGTGGGAAGATGGTAAATCACCACACCAGGGTTATCTTCAGAAGAAGATATGACCACAAACTACCTACTCAGCTATTTGCCTGTCTTTTCTATAGAAGTAGCTGTAAGTTGGGGTTTGACTATTTTGCTTTAGTAGATAAGTGACTGCTATTTAAATCATGACTTGGGCTACAATGATAATTTCTTTATCTGTTTTGTGGACAAAAGGACTTCACAGACATTGAACCAGACCTTGACCCCATTAACTAAAGGAGGAAATGCTCTGTCTGGGCAGGGAAACTTCCTCTGTGGGTCTTGATGCCCACCTCAGTAGTCTGAGGTTTGATGCACTTGTGGGGATGCTGAAAGGCTTTTCCTGAGGAAGGGGCAGTGGGAGGAGAGGCACTCCTGATTACCCTTGCTTCAGTAATGGTCTTCAGCGTTTGCTGACGGTTCAAAAAACTTGGAGGGAAAAACTGTTTCAAGTTGAGCTGAAGGAAAAGACCTTCCCTGCATCAAAAAGTAAAGAATTAAAGAAATTGGGAAATATTTCAGATGAAGATGAGGGTATTTTTGACCTAAAAGGAAACATTTAAACTTGCATTTTGAAAATTCTAATTTTTAAAATCTGCTGTAGGGATCCTCCCAAATGAAAAGTCATTTTGCAGGCATTGACTGAAATAATTTGTTTTGAAAATTTCGAACCAAGGGGGTTCCCTGAGTTTTTTGAAATTTTCTATGAATTTTTCTTTTAAAATGGAGCTTTGAATATGTGTTTTTCTCCAAATCCTGTAAGTTTTGGCTGAAAGCTGCTGTTTATTTCTACTCCTATAATAAGCTCTGAGGAGCAAACTTCTCATGGCAATAGTTTCTCAAGAGAAGAAAAATCACTGCTTTAATTCTACTGAAAAAAAAAAAAGAAAAGAACTTACCCATGCAGTCTGGTCCCCAGTGTCCCTGGCAGCACTCAGGTTGTTCAAATTCCTTCGTACAATGATGCCGACATCCCGGAAGAGAAAGTATGTGTGTTTTAATTTCTAGGTAATACCTGAGGAAAAGAAGTTGAAGCTGCTTTAAAGTACTAAAAGCCTGCTGTGGGGAAAAATGAAATTCTTAACCTCCTCTTTTCCTTTTGGTGTCACACAAGAGCACTTTAAGATTAATTGTATTGATCTGCCTTTTTCTTCATTAAAACATACATTGCACATCAAGGTCTAAAAAGATCTTTTCATATTATATCTATTTTTTTTTTCTATTTCTGCAACCTAAACACAGCAGTTTTCTCTAAGTTTTGATTTGAAATGGTATTTTAAAAAATATTTAATATCAAGGTTCTTTAAATGCTAAGTAAGCTCAAAATAGTTACATTTTCCCTAAAACTTTGCTTTTCTTTTTTTTCCAATCTGAAAGGCAAGATTTCAAATTTGGTTTGAGATACTTCTTCACGCCCTTCACTCCCCCCACCTCCCCAAACTGCAGTTGGAAAAATCTGTTATTTATATGATAATATATGATCTGAATGATATACAATTACAATTTATATGATAATATACATTTATCATACAATATTTATATATCATTCATATCAAGTACGCAGAATAAACAAGGAAGTGATTTTATGATAGCACGCAAAAGAAAATCTGATAGGCCATTGATAGCAATGTTTATTTTCCTCTTATACCATTTGCTGATTAACTTTAGGGTTGAAGTACCCTGAGTGAAGCTTGAGTTCTGAAGTTGGTGAAGCCAATGGTAAATGTTCCTTAACAAAATTGCATAGAATAGAGCATTTGTAATATGAATCAACATTTTCTAATTCATGGAGAACAACATCCACAGAGAAAAGCTCTGACAGAAGAGATACCTGCAGTCTGGTATCCCAGTCCCATTGGTAATTTTGGTGTAACCAGCAGGGCACTGGGTTTCGAGGTTTAAAGAGCAAGGTACACATTCAGTTTTCATTTGAATGAGCAGCTTTTGATCACATCGCTTCTTCATCTGTAATAGGAGAAGATTAGTTAAAAAGAGGGAAAAAGTTCTCTGAGTTGATTTAACTCTGCCGCCAGTGGCACTGCTGAAAAATGACAAATTTAACTCAGCTTTGTTCTCACTCACAGCCACAAGCTCATGTCCAGCAGGAGCCCCCTGCTCTGGAGCTAAACTAGGTAATAGACTGTATATTAGGGCTTTGCAGTAGTCTTGTCTGCACGAGACATGTCCAACCACTGCAGGATAAACCCTTCTAAGTGTCGTATCTCTCCTAAGAATGCTTTATCAACATATGCCAAGTTCAGCAGACTTAAAAGCCAGGTTACAGAGGCAGCGTCAGCCTACGGAGTGTTAGTTCTGAAGTTGCCTCGCAAAGCCAAAGCAGGATGGAGAAAGCCAAGTGCTGGCAAATGCCTTCTCCATTCAATGGCAAAACTAAACTTATGGCCTGGAGGAAGTTACTTGTGGCTCTGTGCACACAGAGCACAGCACAAGCCTTTGCTCCTCTCAAAAGCAGGTTTTGTATTATCAGCACCAAGGTATTGATCTAAAGGGCTATGGCTGGTATTTTCAAATTGGTGTAAAAACATGACGTCTAGCTTTGCATTCAAGTCTGGTAGAAGTTATGGGCCTGACCCCACCAGAGCACACTGAGAAGGGCAGCCTCCTCTTTTTTTTTACCTAGAGAAAGCCACAGAAGGAAGCAGCCCAGCTTGGGAAACCTGTATGTAGCCCTCTAGCTCAGATGCCAAGGGCTAGTGCCCCTTGCTGTGGAGGTCCCAGTTTCAAGAAAGCAAATCTGACAAATGACTTGAGAAGGTGGCAAAAAGGAGAAAAGGCTTTGGGTATTGTCACAGTAGTGGCTTTGTATTTTGTGGTTGTAGAAATCATAGAATTGAAAATTTCTCTATATCAAAACCAGTGTTTGTTTCCTACTACTAAAACAGTTGACCTATTTTGAAGCAAAAAGTCTTTGCTGAACTTCATCTAATGTTGGCTTCATCTTCTTTCTTCCTGGTGAGCATTTGTAGAAGTAAGTTCATAACTCACGAATGGTGAGAAATGATCTAATGCAAAATATCATCTTTAAAAACCAACAAAAAGTAATAAATGAAATCATCATTCTTGGAGAGGAAGTACTGTCAAGTGCTCCATTTTCTATTCCAAGATAACTATTTGTCCACTGTTCTCTAAGCATGGACCCATTTAGGTGGTCTTAAATTCACTCAAGCAATATTGATCACGAGAAACTTCCTATCTGACACAAAGAATTGAAATGAACTCTCTGAATGAACGGGATTTCAATTAAGCAGTCGAGTAGTCAATTAAGGCAATGTCTGAATCATTACCAGGCCAACGTGAGGAAATGCTTAATGTTAATCTTGTAAAACTGTACCTACTCACTGTGCGTGTGCATGAGTGCACATGTGTATGTATATAGGGACCAGTTCTAGAAAATATTTATATACGTTAATAGTTGTCTGTGGACGTTTTAAGTAGCTTCCCAGATTATAAAGCCAGAAGGACAATTATACCAGAGGAGCATAATACAGGATAACGGAGCTTCTTGCATGAAATTTAGTTTGAACAAGATGATCTTTTAGAATGCATTCGTTTAATTTGGAAATGGTCAGCTATGGAGAAACAATCCGTTGTATGTTGCTTATATTGTAAGTTGTCTGTGATGGTTTTGCTTCAGTCTCCAGGCATTACTCTTTTGTAGCTTGCACAACAGGTAGGAATCTGTTCTGTTGCAGAGTTTACTGCTTCCTTCCTATGAATACTTACAGTCTGAGAACAAAGTACATTTTCTTTGTGAACCTAAATAAACAGCATTTCTTGAATTCCCTGCCATTACTCCTGTTTCCCAATTCTTGAGTCATCCTCCAGCTCTCCTTCGGAGCCTGCCCAGTTTGCCAAGAGCCCCTCCTGGATGGGGAGCATCAGACCTAGCCTGTCTGGGCAATTTCTGTGCGCTTGAATGGGACCTGCACACTCCCCCTGCAAGGTCTTCTCTGTTCCCTGCCTTGGCAAATTGATGTTAACCCTTTGTGCAGCAGCATCACAGCAGGAGCTTCAGGTCATTTGCTATGCAGGGTGTATTCCAAGCCACCACGTCCAAGGATGGAGCCCATCGCAGTGTTGTTACGTGTTTCCCGATGGATATCCTTCAGTGTTTCTGTCCAGGGATTCCCAAAGAACATATGCGCAAATGCAACCCTGTGCTGTCCAGGTAGTACTGGACCTTCTGGGCACATGTGGGATGCTGCAGCTTCTTTGCAGAAGCTCGCTGTTGGCCTAGGTGGGTACACTGGCACCTTGGGCAGGATTTCTACATGTGCCGCAGCCTGGTAGTCCTGGATGAAGCCCTCACCCCAGCAGTTTCCCCCCTTGTTAGTTATCCTTCCTTCAATGTCTGTGATAGCAGCACATTTTGGTAGTGTATTGTGAAGATGTATCACAGACACTGATAAGGAGATTAAGTTTCATGACCTCTGAGGGACTCCACTTGATAGTCATCACTCAGTTGTAAGTACATTTCAACATCTATTTAGTTGCCAAATTTTAGTCTTTATAAATGTGCTGTTGAAATCTGATTTGGGTAACATTCGAGTATTTGGGTAGTGAAACCTCTTACTGTTGCATAGATGCATTTCAGGCATCTTTGAAATAAAAATGAGACCTTTTTCCAAATGTGGTTATAATGTGGATACAGCTCAACCAGACACTTGGTAAAGCAGCGGCGAGCAGTGCCATACTGGGAGGACTGGGCAGCTTCTTTGCCCTCTCGGCAGAGCCTGGCACTGGTGGGCACTGGGCTGACCCAGGTTTTTGGGCTTCAGATCTAAGATAGCTCCCAGAAAATCAAACCAGATCACCTCTGAACCTTGCTTCCCATCCAAAACCACCTCATGAGGCACCAACGTGAGGGGGCTTGAACACACCAAGCCTTTCAAAACCCTGGTGCTCAGCACCAGTGCAGCCACCTTAACGGCCCATCCTTAATGAGAGACGACTCATGCACCACTGCAAGAACCAACTCAGCACAAACACGCAGTTCGGGCACCTTAACTCCTATGAGCATTTCCACTGAGTCAAATCAGTACTGTTAATGTTGAAGAATCACAAACTTAATGTTGGCTGAATTTTGTGAGACTTTAACCAAGTATACTACTGAAGCCTGGCTCCTCACAGATGCTTGGTGTAAGCTGTTAAGAGTTTGAGGCTGAATAAACTGCTAGGCTTGTAGGATATTCAGGTTCAGAAGTGAAAAAGCTATTGGTAGGAGTGGCTGAAATTATTTAATTGCAGAAGTTGTCATCAAAAAGGCCCCCCACAAAATTTCATTTTTTGGAACAAGAAAATTCAAAGAGATTTTGAAAAAGTAAAATCTAAATAAAAA
>NW_009602202.1:109580-115230 GCF_000690535.1 Cariama cristata
TCCGCCAGCTACAAAACACTTTCTCCCATTTCCTCATTTTCCTTTTTTTCTCTTAGAGAAAATGGAAGAAAGGTGATTTGTTAGTCGCTCTTTTTTAAGAAACAGAATAAGTTTAACATGTTTCCTAGTACTTGTTTGTACTTTTCAAAGTAGTTTTCCATTTAAAAAACCTAACCAACCAAACAACAAAAAAAATAACCTGCGTGGCTTCCCTTCCCCCCCGCCCCCTAATTTCTCCCTGTCCTTTTGTTTCTTCTTCTACAAGTCTTTTTTCTCCAGAATGCAGTAATTTAAAGCCTCATGTTGTGAGATGGTTTCGATGAGCGAAAGTCTCACTGTTGAACTCTTGGTTCAGATTTTTAACCCAACACTTTCTGCTTCTCTGTAAGGGTGGTGAAAATTTTGTGAAATTCCACAGGTCCATAGGAATTGTATATGACAAACGCGCCACTTCCCCAGAAGTCTACAAATCTTTTACTTAAATTCATAACTTCATACAATTACTTCCAATAGCTCAATTCCTTAGAATTTTTTTTGCTACCTATCTGAAATAGCTTTTTCTCCTTGTGGTTAGTATAGTGGATAATTTTCACTATGGAAAAATTTCTGCTTTCATCTTCTGACTTATCAGAAATTCTAATGATTTTCTGTTGTTGCTTTAGATGAATGTGTCAGTTACAGTGTTTTGTTAGCCATTTTTTAGAGACTTTTTCAGTGTACTCATGACATACTCTTTGAGCCAAATTCTCATGTGGAACAAACAGATGCATTTCTGTTATTTCAGAGGACTGAATTGCAGAGCTCTTAGTTTAGAATTCAATGTCATGTGCATCAGTGACTGTTAAAGTGGGTTTTTCTTCTATAAGATACAGTATCTGATAACTATTCTCTCTGTAACAGTGAAACAACCCCCAAACCTATAGTGTAATACAGACATATAATAATTCATTACTTAAATAGAAAGCTGCTTCTTACCTCATCTGGGACTTCTGATGTCAAACACAATTTCACTGCAGCCAAAGAAGCCAAAAAGAATAAAACAACTAGATTTTTTCCCATTGTGAAGAATTTGATGTTTTTTCCTTCAGAGCCCTCCAGACATGAGAACTAAAATTCTGATGTAAAGTGATCGTTTGTAAGAGGTGCTATTTCTTCTGCATTCTTAGGTGAACAGGACTCTTGTCTTCCTGAAGGAAAATGAGTGAAGGATACAGCATGCGAAACTTGCCTGCAGGCAGGAAAAATTCCAAAACGCAGGGTATTTGCCGAAAGTTTTCACTGCAAAGCTGAATAAACCCTTCCTAACTGAATGACAGGATATCCTGACAGGGCTGTGTTCATTTATCCCTCTATCTGAAGCTGTTGACAGTACAAAACCAAGGACACTGAGCTGTTATGACAGAAGATGTTTTCTTCTTCTAGGTGGGCATGGCTAGGGGACTGGAGTAACTGCTGCGCTCGTTATCATTACTTTTGTTCAACTGATCTCAAGCAGAGCAAAGGGTCTCTGAAGTTGGCTTATCAGCCCTAATAACGTGAGGGTGGGTCCCCTGAACATGGTTTTGGGAGAGATACTACCAACTTTATCTCAGAAGGCCAAAAGAACATCTTCCAGCTTGGTTAGCCAGATAAAAAGGGAGAATTTTTTTTTTCCTTTTGGTTATTATTGTTAAATCACTTGGACTGATTTCCTACGGCTAAGCAGAGGAAAATTAACTTAGTTATGTTACTTGCATATGATTAGGAGGAATGAGTAGACAGATGTTTTGATTTACCAAAAGCAAGACTGTTTCTTCTCAGAGTTGTTCAGCTCCTTACTACTGCTACTCTTTGCTGCTGCTCTGGTCAGTCTTGTAAGGGCAGCCTCTCTCATGTCTTAAATACCTAATAATTTGGCTGCCTCCAGTTTGCCAGGTTTGCTTTGTACCCCTGATATTATAAATTTTCAGTCATTTGAAGGCACTCCATCAAGGTGCCTTAATGGAAAGTTGTGCTTTGAAGCTAGGTTAAGTTTTTGAAGAGTCCACAGTGGCTGTAAACATAGTGCTTTCTCCCAGGTTCCTATTTGTAGTCATGGCTAGATGCTGCATTCACCTTTAGACCACAAATGTAATGTTTGATGCAGTTGTAACTTATTATCTTGAATTCCTTATTGTTTTCCTAAAGAACTTAGTGGTGATACACATACAATACACATATTCATCTACTTTTGTTGTATGCTCTGACTGAATACTGCAAAATTCCTGGTAGGAGATGGCAGGGCAAGATGTTTCCTGCGTGCTCATCAGATCCTGTTTCTGCTGCTCCACAACGAGGAAGGTAAATAATTTCTTGTTTATGCAGTCAAAATAGCAGCTAGAGGTTGCTATGTACATTCTGACGGTACGTATGGCCCTGAAAAGTGCTGTTTCTCTTTTCTGAGGTCAAGACCTTTCAGGTTACTTTGGTTTTGCATACAATATACAATCTGGCCTGGCGGAAGGAATGGCTCAGATTTTTCTCCAAAAGAGCAGAATCCTGGAGGATCTTCTGTCCTGTGTGGTGATAGCCCATGGCTGCATCCCGTTGTCTGTGAGATGTTTGGGAGTAAAACTTATCCTTCCCCTTCTGCAGCAGTGCCTTGTTGGAGCATGGGCAGGGAGGCTATCTGGGCAGGGTCTGTGCTACCCGGGCGAAACACATTTGCCTGGTCCCTGCATGTGTGATGGCAGGAGCTGACAGCTTCTGCAGCAGCTTGAGGTCAGCTGGGTTTATTGCCTGTTGCCACTTCAGACAACGAAGTGATGAAAAGAGCTGTAAATCAAGCACGTCCCTTTCCTGTCCTGTAGATTGAGATAAAAAGCAACACACATCAGCTCTCTTGTTATCTGCTCTTACCTCCTGTATAGGCATTTGTGTGAAGTAAACCCTTTTTCCCTTTCCTTCCTCTCCCTTCTTGTCAGAGTGCAGCCTCTCTGCTAACCACTGTGATGACCGCTTTTCCTTCTTGGAGGGACTGGCCACCCTTTCCTCGTGTTGCTGATGGGGATTTTCCTTGTTCGTGGGAGTTAAATACAGATTGTGCCAGGTTCTATCTGTAACTCTGCCTGGCCAGCTCCTGCCCCACTCTGAGCAGAAATACAGGCTGACAGTTCACCTGGCACACAGGACGGGGCTCCCTGGGGACTCGGGGGGGGTGGGAAGGTGGCACGCCGGTGCTCAAAGCAGGCTGTGCCGTGTGGCAGTGTATCCACTAGCCAGCCAGGGAGCTGGTGTACCGCCGTGCTCAGAAGGGGGCTGCCTCGGTGGCCTGGCCAGTGCCTGAGGTCCCAAGTGGCCGCCGGCCCCAGCACTGTTGTCCATGCTGGTGTTGGGTGCTAGTGTGCTGTTGGCATGAGGAGGAAGCTCTCACTGCCAGGTTTCACCCTTTGCTTTTAGAAACACGATGGTGGTAGTCTCTGCAGGCTGGGACCTGCACCCTTCCTCCCCTTCCCCTGCTGATGCCCGGGCCACAGAGTGCCGAGAGGTCCACGCACCTTTGGGATCCCCTGTGGGGATTTCAGCTGTCAATGTGCTACCCTGTGCATCACTGCGTCTCTGCTGACTTTTGTCTTGGCTATCCTCCAGCTCCTGCCCTTGATGTGTTTGTATCCTGTCCTGGCCATCCAGCCCGGGTATTTCTGGGGCTGTCCTCCTCCAGGGTCGTGGTGGCAAGTTGTCACATTCTTATTATCTTGCTGCTTACACAGCTCAGCTGAGATCTTTGTGCTCTTGCATTTCCTACTCCTACTTTTTCCTGGCTTTAGCAGGATAACTGATTTTAGCTTTGTGCTCTGCCTCTTCCTCTGTCCAGCTGGAGTGGTGGAGACATCTTGGATCTCTTTTGTTCCTACAAGAAGGTGAAAATTTTGGAAGCCTTAGACAAAAATATCAAAATACAAATGTGTCTGTGGAGTTGGTGCCCTTGGATTTTTTTAAAATAATATTGATATGGTGAGGGAAGTGAGAGCAAGGAATGTGGCAGTGACAGTGACTGTGAGCACAGAACACCTGAAAACTGGGATCAGTTTGACATGGAGGAGACCGGCCAAGCCTCCCTGGGGATATCCTGGCCACTCGGATGCTCCCTGTCTCAGCTGCTAGTCACCCTTTACCTCTGAAAACTTTCAGGTTGCAAGCAGCCAGGTGTAAAAGATTAGTAAGAGTCATTGTGTGTGCTGTAGTACTCCAGATACCGTGTGCTGTGGCATATGCTCGTGTGTGTCACAGCCTTCCTCCACTCTGCTATTGCATTCCCGGACTGGATGCTCCTACTTTAAGTAGATGTCAGCTGGTTACCTTTTTAACTTCTGCATCCACCTACTGCCTCTCTCCAAGTTGCTCCTTCTGTTTCTCTGCTGAAAATGTCAACAAACCAGAGAAAATGCAATGGCTCACTTATGTAGGTGTTTTTGAAAACAGTGTTTTGTGCTGCAACTCATTTCAGCGTTACAATGAGGTAGTTGTTCTTTCTCAGGCATCTGACACATGAGGACAGCTTAAAAATGAATAAAAGTATACAGACGTGATGATTGCAGCACTTGCCTTCCTCTACCCAGTTTTGATAACCACATAATTTCTTGCATGCTAAAATTTTTTTAATTGATTATTGACTGCATGACTTGCATTGTACATCATTCCCCTGAACTTTCTGAATGTGAAGCGCTCTCAACCAGAGATGGCTGAACAGCGTAGGATGCCCTCTCAGAGGCTCGTACAAAGCTCAGCCATTTCACAAACAATCATATAGGAAAAGCACCATTTTAGAGGAAGAAAGAAAAAAGAAATGTGTCCATTTTGAAGCAGAGCAGTCATTGCAGCCTGAACATTCATGAGGTCTGTGTAATAAAAGCTGGTACTGCTTTTCTGGTATGTCCCACCGTACTTGCAGCTCAGCTCCTCTCCCAGGGGAGCAGCCTCATTAGTGAGGTCTTGGAGAGTGTCAGGGGTGAGGGCAGTCTTGAGCTAAATTTAATATTCTTACTTAATAATTTGCAAGTAAGCAGCAGAAAATAAATGAATTACTGTTTTTTACTGTATGTGGCTTCTGTTTTAGAGCCAGTCACAGCAGGAAAACTGTCCTAGGGGTATTTGAATACGGTTTGAGGCTCCACATGTCTGAGGAAAGTCACTTTGGTCTTTGTTTGGAAACTGGCTAAAGCACCTTGCAGAGGGGTAGGAAAAGATAAAATGTGCTCAGAAGAAGAAAGCTTCCTAGGGGGAGCGAGGCTTTGACTCTGCCAAGAGAAACGTCTGAATGCTAATTGTAGGTGGGAGGAAGGGGGGCACAAACCATCAAGTTGCCTAGAAGGAGGCTTGGGGAAAGAGGCAGGGGGGGAATATTTGGGAAATACTGCCTTTGATTAACACAGACTTAATTGGAACATAACAAAGAGATGAAAAAAAAAGGTTTGGCAAGTTAAATCTTTCCAGTGCCATACATCTGAGGAAGCCAACGGTGGCCTATGGAGAGTCTGAATGGGCAATGTGGAAAATTCTAGGGGTGTGTAATTTTATCTGCGGGGTTATGACAGCCATCATTTTGAAACATGGTGACTATCAGAACTAATTAATTCTCCAAGCCCATAGGATGCATTAAGATAGAGCTGCAGCTGGTATGCTAAGGAATGCC
>NW_009602202.1:115261-117484 GCF_000690535.1 Cariama cristata
AATGCCGCGCGCCCGGCAGAGGCCATCGCTTTTATCAATGTTAATGAGGGAGAAGGCACAGACAGCTGATCTAAACCCAAATGCGTTCATGATGCATACAGCTGATGGCAATGCAGACTGCCAGTCAAGGGGTGGTCTTAGCCATAGATTAGATCCTCATAGTGGCCTCTTCAGCTTTCTTTCTTTCCTCTCTTTTTTTTTTTTGTTCTCAAAAGAGTCTTTCAGCTGGTGAAATTGTAAACAAAAGGCATTCTAGCTGAGGCCTTGGCGGAGAGGGCTTTGCTAGGGAGACATGAGGAGAGTAGTGTATGCGGTGCTAACTTGGACAATGTTATTTACTACAAATTTTAAGGGGGTGTTAGGTGGGGGAGCTGTAAGGCTGAGCTTATAATCAGCACCATGCTCAAAGGGGATGACCACAAAATCAGGGGCTGCTCATAGGTACCTCTGCTACCCTTTCATGCTATAATAATATGTTGCTTAAAAAGGTGAGTGTCATGTTCAAGCCATAGGTAAGGCCCCATGCTCTGTAGGTCCAGCAGGATATAGGACTTATTTATAAGTTTCCGATTTGTGGGAAGCATTCCCCATATTCAGCTGTGAGACATTCAGGCCAAGACGTACAGGGGGATGAAGCTACAGGGCTCCTGAGTGGCAATGCCGTGAGGGTGAAGGGAAGGATTTGGTAACCCGGACCTGGAAGTGCGGGTGATGTAGAGGAATATTAAAGCTGTCTTTGTGTCCCTGTCTCTGCTCTGCATCTCCTGCATTGTAGCGCTTGATAGACCTTGCATAGACTGGTCCCACTTTGCTGCCAGCTAATAGCACAATAAACACAGAAGGTACTGCCCTGGTACCAAATCTTGACTTTTTTTGAACACTGTGGCTCTTCCTGGAGATATAACACTCTTCAGAATCATTAAATCTCATATTTAATGGAGTATAAATATAACAAATATTCCTTGCACAGATTTGGAATAAAATGATTCACAGTTATGAGTTGCTGGATAAATACACCAAAATAAACTTGTAGTTTGAATTCACATCTGCCTGTTTGTGTAATGTCAGCACCTAAGAAGCTTCAGATTTAAGAAGCAATCAAAGGATATCAGAAACTAGGAACAAATAATGGGCTTACACAAGATGAGAAGGTGGCTCAAAAGGATCTTGATGGTAATTCTCAAGTAAGCCTATTTTGCAGTTTATGAACATCCAGGCGGGAAGGAGGCTGGGGTTGTTTGTATGTGTGTCTTCTACTTCTGCAGTTCTGCTAAGGTTGCAGTGTGTAAGGCCAAAATACCAGGAAAACCCTGAGATTCCAGGATTTGGAGTGGACAGAGGGATGTAGAGCATGGATTTCTGGTGCTGTAAATGTTACATTGATTTTTCCAACTGCATGGCAGAGAAGCAGGACAGAGAGCAGCACAGACATTTCAGATCTTAGCAGTTGGCCATGATAGGACTGGGGACGTCTGGGAACCCCAGGCACCATAAGGTAAGGGAGCTTCTGGAGCTGGGGGAAGCAGCAGAGGCTGTGTTATTACTGGGATGTTATTAGCTGCTGACTTCCTTCCTTGCCATAGACAATGCAGAGTTCACTGTAATTTTGGCCTACATAGAGCTTGTATGCTTTCATAGTAATGCTTTTGTTTTGACTAGTCAGACTTAAACAGAGTTAGCTTAATATAGTTAATAATTTACTAGTAATAGAACTGAATTGCAGTTAATGATGTGGAGCAATCAACCTTTGCTCCATTTTTTTTTCCTTCCTTTTAAACGCAGCCTTTATAACATTACCCAAATGTGCATGTTTGTGGCTAGAGTGAATTGATTTCAGTCAATTATCTAGTCTAGGAAAAACCATCTCAAAATTTGTTTGAGAAAGAAAATCATGTAGAAGACAAGCTGGCATAGTCTCCACAAATAGAATAACCCAACGTTATTTTTCATTGTCTTCTTCCTTATGATATATAAACTTGCTGTGGTTTACATCAGGGTAAAGGGATCTGTTACGTCCCATGGTAGATGGGTAACACGATATTGGTATGCAGCACGGTAATCCCTAAACCATGACCCAAGGGCAACAAGTTGCCCGCAGGGACATCTAATATAGCTGGGAAGAGCCAAGTGCGATGCTGCCTGGCATGTGTAGCTGGCTACAGGCCAGCAAAGGTTGCAAACCACTGCCCGAAGAAACGGAGTTGGACTTGGGATAAGGAAGCT
>NW_009602202.1:117498-117751 GCF_000690535.1 Cariama cristata
ACTAAAAGATGAAAAAAAGCCGCTCTCCCTCTGCCTTGGCTACATCTTCTCTCCTTTCTAGAATTTGTCTGCCTTTTGCTATGGATATGTGTCAGTGCCTCCAAAAGTGGCACCTGGGGCGAGGATGACTCCAGCGCAAGTTCGTACCAAAGAATAAAATGCAGTTTTCCCATTCATACCTTCCATCCCTCTTCGAGGTTTTGCAGTGGGCGAGGGGGTGGGCGGGGGTCCCGGGAGGGAGCGTACGCTCCCT
>NW_009602203.1:0-5662 GCF_000690535.1 Cariama cristata
TTGTCTTTTATGGCAGTAGCCAGATCAAGCCCTAGCTGGGCTTTGGCCCTTCTAATTTTCTCCCTGCATGGCCTCACGACATCCTTGTAGTCCTCCAGAGCTGCCTGCCCCATCTTCTAAAGGTTATAAACTTTCCTTTTTTTCCTGAGTTCCAGCCAAAGCTCTCTGTTAAGCCAGGCCAGTCTTATTGCCCGCCAGCTCATTTTTCAGCACATGGGAATGGCCTGCTCCTGCACCTTTAAGATTTCCTCCTTGAAGAATGTCCAGCCTTCCTGGACCCCTTTCCCCTTCAGGACTGCCTCCTGGACCCCTTTCCCCTTCAGGACTGCCTCCCAAGGGACTCTGTCAACCAGGCTCCTGAACAGGCCAAACTCTGCCCTCTGGAAATCCAAGATGTCCATTCTGCTGACTTCCTCCTTACTTCTCCAAGGATCGAGAACTCCATCTTTTTGTGATCGCTGTGCCCAAGTCGGCCTCCAGCCACCACATCACCCACAAGTCCTTCTCTGTTCACAAACCACAGGTCCAATGGGGCACCTTCCCTCGTTGGCTCCCTCACCATCTGTGTCAGGAAGTTCTCTTCCACACGCTCCAGGAACTTCCTGGATAGTTCCCTCTCTGCTGTGTTGTATTTCTAGCAAACATCTGGTAAGTTGAAGTGCCCCATGAGAACAAGTGCTAGCGATTGTGAGATTTCATTATAGAATATTTTGTCTATCTCTTCATCCTGGTTGGGTGGTCTATAGCAGACCCCCACCATGATGTCTGTCTTGTTGGTCGTCCTCCTGATTCTTACCCATAAACACTCAACCTATCCTCACCATTGGTAAGCTCTAGATAGTCTCTACACTCCCTAAAATACAGGGCTACCCCACTGCTTCTCCTTCCTTGCCTATCCTTTCTGAAGAGTTTTTAGCCATCCATTGCAGCACTCCAGTTACGCGAGTCATCCCATCATGTTACTGTGATGGCAACTATGTCATAGCTTTCCTTCTGCACAATGGCTTCCAGCTCCTCCTGTTTGTTGCCCACGCGACGTTCATTGGTGTAGATGCGGTTCAGTTGGGCTATTGTTCCCATCACCTTTTTGGGGGGAGAAGCCCTAACTTCTACATGACCATTCTCAGGCTCTTCCATGGTATCTAATCCATCAATGACCCTTCTGTCTTTGCTGCCACATGGGTCTCCATCCCCTACCTCCACTGAAGCAGCAGACTCAAGGACCTTGCTAGCACACTGTTCCTCAAACATTGACATGCCACCCCCTGGCTTATCTCTGGCAAGCCTAGTAGTTTTATCCCTTTCACCCTTCAAATCTAGTTTAAAGCTCTTTTGATGAGCCCTGTGAACTCCTGAGCAAGGATCCTTTTCCCCCTTTGCAACAGGTATACCCCACCTGTTGCCAGCAGGCCTGGTGTCATGTAGAGTGACCCGTGATCAAAAAAAAAAAATTCTGCTGGTGACACCAGTCTTGGAGCCAGCTATTGATCTGCTGGCTCTCCCTGTTTCTTCCCTCATCATTCCCTGCAACTGGAAGAATAGAGGAGAACACTACTTTTGCTTCTGATCCCTTAACCAGCTGTCCCAAGGCCTTGAAGTTTCTCTTTATTGCCTTTGGACTTCTAGTTCCAACCTCATCACTGCGTACCTGAAAAATCAGTAATGGATAACAATCCAAGGGCCATACCAGGATAGGAAGCTTTCTCTTCATATCCTTAATCCAGGCCCCGGGGAGGCAGCACACTTCCCTAAAGAGTGGGTCTGGTCTGCTTATTGGGCCTTCTGATACTTCTGCATACTAGGCCTGCAGAAGACAGCCTCCTATGACTCTCCGGTCTTTTTTTCTTAATGCTAGCAGTTTTGATGCTGGGCATAGGTCGACTTGACCTCAGCAACTCTTCCAAGTTGATGAGCCGTCGTCCTCGTTATTAATTCAGTTTTGCTTGCAGAGCCTCATACCTATTACGCACAGGCACCTGGGAAGCTGGCGCAGTCACAGAGGAGATGCACCTGCTGCGCTGGGCAGGAACTTGTCACCATTGTCACCTTTATCTTCCAAGTTACTGTGTTCAGCCAGGTGGAGAGAGGATGGGGAATTCTCTGTACCATGCATCCTGTCTGCCTGTTGGGCCTGTTCCAGGGAAGGTAGGGTGCAGTTCAAGCAGTCGATTTCCCTCTCAGACTCCCTGATGCTCTTCCACCTACTCACCTCCTCCCAGAGCTCCATCACTCACCGGAGGAGTTCCTCTACCTGGGCACACCTCCCACAGCTGGGCTCACTGGTGCCGTCTGGTACCAGTGAAAGGGTAGGGCATGGCCTGCAGCCTGACGCCTGGGTGGCAGCGTGTGGCCACCAGAGCTCTGTCTGGCATGCTGTGTCACTTGTGGTGGGTGCAGAGCTTAGAGAGGCCATGGCTTTCTGCTGGGTGGATGCCGTTGTTCCCCAGTCAAGGTGGCAAAGCTTCCGCGCCCTTCCTGCACACCCTTCTGTGGGAACTGCTGCGTGAACTGCTGTGCCACGCCCTGTTTGCCCGCCATGGTTGCTGGCGCTCCTTAGGGCCGTTTAAATCTCCCACAGTTGCTCCTGGCAACGCCCAGGATGCACTGGCCTCTCTTGGGAGAGCTGCTGGTTCCTGGTGGGTCTTGCTGCTCCTCCTCGGGTTTCCCTGGCTCTGGGACCTCCCTGTCTGCCTCAATCGAGCGCTTGGCCACAGAACTTATTGTTGTCGCCACTGCGTGCCCCACTGACTGAGACTAAGAGAGCTAGGAGCCGGGAACGATTCAGGAGTACTTGTGTTCCTGTTACTTTTTACATAACTAAAGCAGTGTCTCTGAGGGTTTTAGCGAGAAATCTCTAGCTAAACGGCAGATTCTGCTGTCCTCTTGTGTCACTCTCTTCTTACTTTAGACTGAAAAGGAAACTCTTACCTCCCTCCCCAACTGTTCAACACTTGATTTATATCAAGTTTCATCTTCCTTTTTTTTTTTTTCTTTTTTAATAAATCTGGGAAGGGAACAGGGGAAGAGCAGCAAATTAAAATGAAACAACAGAATTTTAACTGAAGCATACTGAATGTCAGGGTAACTGCTGCAGTACAAATGTCTCTTCAGGCTGGACATATTCCCCATCCTACTTTATCAAAGGGACTGTTTCACCTGCCAGAAGTGTCTTTCCCATCTTAGACATCTCAAACTTTTGTCACTGCATATTATCACTATTTGTCTATGCAAGGATCCTCATTCATGCCACATGTAAGATGTAACCCAGTTTCTGTGTAAAGAAAATTGAACACTACCTCTAACCTGTTCACACAAAGACAACCTAGCCTTAAAGCCATTAAGTAAGTGCAGAGCTTCCATACAAAATTAAGAAAAAAAAAAGCCTAAACAAGTCATAGAAATATTTTATACTAAATGTTTGACAAGTTACAAAGATTTTTATAGAGACCTGCTGTGAAAATGAGCAGCAGGTGTAAGGTTGTCTCTGGGAACAATGATGCTCAAAAAAAGCTATCAGCATTTAGAGGCGGCTTTACTCCTGTCTCACAGGTAGCTTGAAGCAGCAGAGAAACACTTTCTGTGAAAAGACTGCTTTGAAACATCTACAGGTACACCATATAAATATGATCGGGGTATTGCTAGGGAGCAGACTTCAGATGCTTCACCGGGTGGGTCTTCTGGTCTTCTCCAGGGTTGTAAGCAATTACTCAGAAGTGAGGATGTGAACCAAATGTGAAAAATTGCTGCAGGATCAGCTGAGTGGTTATTCTACAGTGGGAATGTTGAGTAGGGCATTGCCCAGTCTCAGATACCATGGTCACCATAAGCTGTTTGTGAAGCACTCCTACTTGCAGGCTATTTGAATGTCAAAGGAATTAAAACTAGAGACTTAATATTTTTGTGTATCACCTGTGGTAAGATGATATATTAGTGGATCTGTTGTTCTAATGCAGAAAATTATGCTCAAAGATCCGAATTCTTTTCCTAAGAAACTCCTGATCTGCTGAGTAACTTAATTTTATTGATAACAGAATATTTTTTTTTCACCAAAAAAAAGGGGAACTCTGAGAGGAATGGCTTTTAAAAATCAGTGGTGTGCAAACAAACTGAAGCAGTATTTGTGAAACTGACTGGATTTCTCAATTCCATCTCTTGCACCATAATGTTAATTGGGCTAAGGTTATGGCCCTGGACAAATAAAGCATTTTTCTGTCCACATTTTTTTTTTTTTCAGTCATACTTCCAGCCTAGTGAGAACGTTTTATGCTGAAATTGGTGTTCACATTGAGGCCCCTAAAGTCTTCTATGCCACCCTAGTCATGCCAACACTATGTACCATACAGGCCATCTTTTGATGTGGCACACTGTCCTGCCTCTATTTCACTAGTCCTTGTGGCATCCCTGCCAATGTCTCCTAAAGGCTGGCTGTTCCTGACTCACTTTTTTCATGCACAACCTGGGACGCCCCTCTCCACCAGTCAGCCGTTGTATGTGGAGCCCTGACTGATGTAAGAAAGTATGGGAAGGCATGGGCCTATATTTTATTCAGATAAGAAGCCCTATTGTTCATTTGGCCTGTAGGTCTCAGTGTAGGTGAGCAACAGCTGTGTGACAAGCTTATTGCCTGTTCGGCAGCGGTGCAGCTGGATGCAGCACCTTCTGCTTCCAGTGGGAGAGTGGATAGTGATTGCTTGGGCAAGGACCAGATAGTGTCCTACACAAGAGCTTGAGAGAAACAAAATGGCATTAAGCAACAATGTTCATGCAGTACAAGCCATGCAAGCAGGCAGTGTTCAGTGGACGCCATTGTGGGCTTCTGCCTTGACGGCTGATTAGGAGATTGGAGTTCTTTGATGATGTAAGTCTTTGGGCTGTGTTGGTAATGCCCAGATGGGACTCTGCTCAGAAAGGAAAACATGGTAGGCTGTGAAATCCATATTGTTGCGTCGATGGTGCTAGTGTTGCTGAAGTTGTCTGAGGAGTTGGGCAGACAGGGTTTGATTCAAGAACAGACACATGGTCTTTTCTAACAAGATTCAGGCACTAGTTTACTCTGTGGTGCAGGAAGCCCTTCTTCCTGATATGCTCCCTGTTCCTGGTTTGGCAAGATGCTCACCCAATTTACTGTGGGAATCGCAATATATTCTGTGAAGCATGATGATGTGAGTTTGCAAGGTAAGTGCTGGTGCAAGAAAACAGGTATTTCTCTTCCTGCTAATCTTCCAGGTGATTGCTTAAGTGTTGCTTATTGGTAGCTCTCAAGGTAAAGACTGCAGTATTGACCTTAAGGTTGCTGAAAGAGGCTGTAAATACAGCAAGGCTCCGCCAGGCTCTTCATCTGTAAATAGAGATCATTCTTTCACCACTTATATTGCCATTAATTGAAGTGATCTGAACAGAAAAAGAACTTAAATACATCTATTAACTGTGGGGTTTTTAGTCACTGACATGATTTTTCTTTCAAGATAAATATTGTTTGAAGTAAAGGCAAGATTGATAGAAATGTCTCAGTTCAATACACATTTCTCAGTTCACTATATCTTGATGGAAACTGAGTGACTGCTAGTGGTAATTACAACTAGAAAAAATATGCAACATTTTTTCTCTTAGTCATTTATAGCCTTGGAATTCTGAGCGTGTCCTGGTTTGGCTAAAACAGGAC
>NW_009602204.1:0-2096 GCF_000690535.1 Cariama cristata
CCCCTGTGATCCCCGAGCTTTATACCGAGCGTTCCCATGGGTGGGATGGAATAGTGCATTGGTCAGGCCTGGGTCACCTGTGCCCTCTGCAGCTTCTGGGGGTGTGACCCCTCCTCCACCTTCCCCCCAGGAGGAGGCCAGCTGAGCCCAAGAGAGCCCGTAGGGAACAAACACACACCCGTGGGCCTTTCTGCATAACAATCCCGCTCCTGCCCCAGCAACAGCTACAGACATGAACCGCCATCAGCTCTGACAGCAGGCACTGCCTGAAAAAACTGTGGTCAGCTTCCAACAGGGCAGTTACTTAAGAAAAACTTCACTGAAGGAAAAAAAAATAAATATACTGAAAGCAGAAATAGTTCTGTTTCAGCCAAACCAGGACATATGGGTATGCAAAAGATGTAAGAAATGCCTTAGGCACGGAGTAGAGATGGCAAGCTAAAAGGAGGTTGTTCTGGATCTGAGCTGCTGGAAATACGGGGAAAAGCCAAGCCTGGACTTTGTAGCAGATGAGAGAGGGCAGTGAGACAGGAGGAAATGTGAATCCTAAAAGCTGGTTCTACCAGGTGAAGACCAAATAATCTCCAGCCTAGATCGGGTCCTACAGGAGTGTACAGTCAGGAAAGGCTATAGGAGTAATTGATACCCCAGATACTACTTGATATCTCATTGTTGGATGGGGAAAAGTGGTGCACTTAACTAACATAGACTGGAAGGAGGCATGGATTCTCAAGGCCACATCAGTCATCTCTCTCTGCCTGAAGTCCTGTATTTCCATGCTATACAGCATCACTGCCTGCTGCTTGGGAAGCCTCTGCCATTGATTTTAGCTGTATGTTGTGGAAGCAGTGCCTTTTCTTTCAGTGCTAACCTCCTCACCCATGATTGTACACCTGGAAAATCATTTTGTTTGGTAATAGATTTGATATTTTTCTTCTTTCCCATTGTATCAGTGACCACCTAATGCTTATAGGCTGGCCAGTCTCCATGCCTTTTGCCAGGTGACTGTTGTTACCCAGACTCTGCTGCCAAAATTGGATGCTGGGTGGTAGATTGGCTTGCAGTGTGATTTTCTGATGCATCTTTGATTTTTTACTTTTCTCATTCCCTTTTCCTCTTGCCAGCACCTCCAGATGCAACCCAGCTGAATCCACTCTGAGAACATCCGTAGGCCACTCAGTAAAGCACCTGTCCTTAGCCCTTCCTTTGCCCTGGGGCTTATACTGTCCTTGTATGGCTGAGAAAGTCCTTCTCCGTTGAGTCCATCTCCCAGACATCTTCTTGTCTCACGGTTCTTTTCAATTTTAGGCTATCATTCAGACTGTTCAAGATAGTCAATTCCCAAATTTTGGCTTGTCATATAAAAATCTCCGCTGCCCTGCTTTTCTACCAAATCCATTCTAAACAAATCATAATTAGATTAAACTGACTTTAGCAGCCAGCACCAGGCACACGGGCTGTGACGCATGGTCCTGCTTCAGCTGCCAGTACTGAGCCCCTCACTCGCACAGATCCCCCAGCAGCTGTTTTGGGGAACACACACCATTCCTGCCCCCATGGCAGGAGGTAGAAGTCCCCTCTCACTCCAGTTGCTGGCACTGAGACCCTCCACTCACTCCAGCAGCCAACACCACAGGGGAGGGGTGACCACACCGGTCTGACTCCAGCAGCTGGCACCTACCGAAAATTGTAACCAAGAAAACTCTCTAAATCGAATGATAGTTATAAAGCCGGCATTGGTTTATTGCAGTGCTGGGTGCATGGGGTATCGCTCCTCCTAGCAAGCACACTGAGTAAAATGAAGATACATGTTACATACAATAAAACATTTGTGTATTCATAGTACACTGTATATTCATTGTTATTCACAGTTAGGTTATAAGTTTCTCACTTTTAATGTCAATTAGTATGCATCCTCAGTAAGCACTAATGAAGCCTCTGTATTAACTACGCATGCTCCCCAAGCGGAGTTTTGCCCTCTTTTGGGGGGACCATTTGAGCTGGAGGTCGCGATCTCCCACCACCACAATTACCTCTGTCCTGCTCTCAGCCAATTTATTGTTGATGTCTGTGGGTTGTAACGTGTTACCAGCTTG
>NW_009602204.1:2468-17118 GCF_000690535.1 Cariama cristata
CTCCCCCCCCTCTTTGTCCCTCCCTGCTCCCCCTTTCCCTGCACACTGCCTCCTCGGCTGGCACAGTCCCACTGACCCCCTTCAGCATCCTGGACCCTCAGGTTTACATCCTTATCTGTTGTGAAATCCTTGTCTGCCTGCGGTTTCTTGATAGCCCATCAGCTGGTGTGACTGACCAGGTTGGTTTGTTGTCTTTGTCTCCATTAGGTTTGTCTTGCAGGTTTGTGTCTCTTTGTATTTTACTTTTTGCTTCCCCCTTTTCCTTATCATCCCCTTTGACAAGGTTCTCAGTGAGACTATTTCACTGAGATAAACATTCCCATATTCCACATACCTTTATCAATTTCTGACTGACCAGGTTTGGTTCTTGCTACTATCTCCTTTATCATTTCTTGGTCAAATTTGTGTCTCTGGATATTCTTGTTTATGCCTTCCCCCATTTCTTACTTTCGTACTTTTCATTGAAAAGGCCCTTGATCATGTACCCTTAAAGGACCAGGTACTCTCACCTTGTGCACAATCTTACAACTTAGTTTCCCATTTTCACATGTGATGATTGACTCCATTTAAGTGCTAAGGTGAATACTCAAGTTTTCCAAATTGATAGATTTACTCATAAAATTCTGCACCCACCAAAGAGTTTCAGTGGAAGTGGACTTGTATCTTTGGTTGGTTGTTTTGGGGTTTTTTTGTTGTTTTTTCTTTGTTTTGCTTCTAAATGAATGTTTAAATAAGTATTAGAGTCTGGAAACTAAAAGGAAACAAGTTCTGTTTTCAGTTTACATTGCATGACTTCAGTGCTTGCTGCTTCACTGCCTCTGATCTCTAGTGGCCAATCTCAACTTTACTCCTGACTAAATGCAATAGAAATAAAAAACATCAAAGAATGTTATTAACAGCTATTGTCAATTAATTATTTCCTTTTCCAGTCATGACCTAAGTGTAACCTATTGCCTTCCATTGCTTTCTCAGACACAAAAAAATTATGTGCACTACTGTCTGTGTGATATAGCTAATACAAACTTAGAAATTCTGTACTTGCTTCTCAAAGCCAGGAGATTTGTTTGATTAATCGCTGCATGATATCCAGGAGATGAGCCATTATAGATTTGCTTCAGTTCACTGACAGTCTGCTACAAGAAAGCAGAGCTAAGTCTTCTGAAACCATGCTCTCTTCAAAATTCTCTATTCCAGCTGAAATTGTCTGTACTTGAATTTGATGATGTATTTCAACTACAGAACAAAACCTACACCAAAATTTTCTGGTGTAATTGAATGAGATTTCAGGTTTTCCTGCAGTTTTGCCCTGAATATATCCAGGAATCTGGCAACATACAAGTGATATGGGTACTCAGTTTCCCAGTTTAACGTATGAAGAACCCTGCAGCTTCCTACCTGAGTACATTTGAGCCCAGGGTTGGTGAGGGACAGAGGCTAAGAAACTAAAATTTCCGAGTTATTTCAAGTATTTTCAGTTGCACTGTGTTCTATGTTTAGTGAGATGTAAATCAGTCATATGATGCTAGAAATTCAAACAGGAGATTTTTATACATTGCCTAATGCCAAAATGGCAAGTAAACCCTGATAATTAGGAATGTTAGTGAAATCTTATTTTATTGATTCAAAGTCCCACAGCTACAAGAGACATAACTAGCAATATGATCATATGCTTTGCCTAGTTTCCCATTCAGAAGAAAAAAGAAGGTGAAGGTTTGGTTTGCTAATGGGACATAGGTCTTTACTTCATATGAACTTCTTTAACATTATGCTGTAATTGGCTAGATTTTTGACAGAGTGAGACCGCAGGTCCCAACAATGCCTGTTTTGGGGCTTCTTTTAATGCAGTTCTCCAAGAATATAAAATTATCTGAATTCAGTTTGTGTTTCTGTTCCAGCATCAGAGACTCTTACGCCTGTCAAAATTTAAGGAAGGTACCAGGACAAATTAAGCTGAACATTAATGAAACAGGAAAGCAAAGGTTCAGCCGGAACAGCTACTTCAGTAAGCTACTTGCCTTTGTCAGACCTATGAAATGAACTAAGAACTGCTGAAGAATAGGACCTCGATCACTGCTGTGCACAGGTATTTCTTCAACCTTGACATGGAATATGTTAGTACCTCTCCAAACATGCAGCAGCAAACTGTGTGGTCCTGCCTTTTCAGCTGACATTGATATTTTTTTCCTGCTAACTAATGTTGATTTATTCCTGGCAATTTCTGTAAGATATTAAGTGCTGTACTAATGTTAGAGGAAAGCATATTCCTGCTCCTTTAAGGTCTAGAGATGTGCATAGACAGAGGAGAGATGCACGCACACACAGAAGAGAAAGAGTGGTACAGCAGAAGTAAAAGTGCTACCGTATGCATCAGTTAGAAATGACTGGACACACAAGAACTGATAGAAAAGGTCAGGTCAGTCTGAGAGATACATTCAATATCTTAATGGTGTGGTGTTCAAGTGGTAGAATGGGATCCTGAAAAACAGGTTTAAGGTGCTGTGGGAGCCTTGTTCCAGAAACACAGCCCTAACTCCTTTTCTGGAGATGCTCACGTATAGCTGTATGTTTAATGCTTTGAAAACTCACTATATTCCAAGGTAGATAAAGCACCTTTGGAAGACGAGATGGTCAAACCATGGCCTTGTCTTCTGCCCACTGCAGTCCTAACACAAGGCTGAAAAGTACTGCACCTGCTTCGTGGGTAAAGAAGCTGACCAGGTCAGCTGTGTGACTTACCAATGTTGTGTAATTTGCCAGTGAGACCAGGAACATCAGGAAACAGCAGCTCGAAATAATGGCAAAATAACATTTTCGGCTCATGATGAATTTACCAGAGCACTGTGTGTCAGACAGCATTTGCAGAGCAGTGGCGGAGTGCAGCTCTCAAGGATGCTGCAGTGCTCCAGGTGAGATCATTGACTACCACACATGTACGTTGCTGAAAGTCTGCCACGGGGTTACAAATGTCCACACAAAATGGCTTGCTTGCCAGAGGTCCTTGTACACAATAAAGTATGTGAAAATGAATAAATGTGCAGTTGGAGGACAAAAGAGTCTAGCTATACCACTATTCATAGATTTTCTCTGCCAACCTTCAGGAAGTTCTGGATTTCAGGGTCAAACTGAGAGCCCATGAAGAGGCTTTGAAGCGTGGCCTGGGATATTTCTCCCTGTCTACAGTGGTCTGTACCTTCAGCTTTCTGCCTAGGTTTACCTTTGACGGACTCTCTTCTTCTCTGCCCACCTTACTGCCCTCTCAGTATTCTCCAGAGAGATGCAGAGGCAGATGAGCTTGAGTTTGCAACCTAAGTAGCTGCATTAGGTCTATGAGGGAAGACTATAAATGTGTCTGGCTGATGAAGGAGAGTGGTGGAAGAGGTGCATGGAAATGCTCTGTTTGTGATGATGTTTGAATGCACAAACAAGGGCCTTCAAGGCAGGGGTAAGCATGGTCACTGCAGGACTCTTCAACAAATACAAGCCCACATTGCTGTCTTTCCTGCATTTCAGTGGAGGTGTTCCCCTAAGCCACCATCTAGCTCCTGCTTGGCAGAACCAGGTCATATTACAGGCAGTCAATGAAGATGATGAAGTTCATGAATAGGTCAAGCAGCATTAAGGGCAGTATTTTGCATGAGATTCAGTCTCTGATGGGTTCAATCCACAGTGTAAGTGCTCTTTCTCTTGAGGATGACTAATGTGAAAAGCAGGTATATCCCATAGCAGCATTCTTCACAGGCCAGTTGTCCCTTTTTGGGTAAAATCCTCTCTGGATCCTGACATTGTGTATGCCAAGTGACAGGGAGTCGATGTCATCATGGGACAAGGGGCTTTTGCAAAGCACATGCAAAGCTCCCAGCTGAACAGAAGAATGGGTTAAAAAAGAGAGAAACTTGCTTCACAAACCAAGGAAGAAACACTTGTCTACCTCCACCTTGGCGAAGCTGGGAAGTTGCTGGGAATAGTAGGACAGGCCTCTGGAAAGCTGAATATATTCAGCATCTGTTGTGTGTCTAGCCTTGTTCCTCTCTCCCGTGCTCCTGAAACACAGTGAACTGTAATGCTGTGAACAAGCAGAGGGAGCATTTTGTGGTGAATCAGCTAGCTCATGAGAATGGGTGGAGTGAAGGTTTCAGACATGCCCCAGTTAACTCAGCCTGCTGTGCCCACCTGATGGCTCCAGCTGAATGGCTCTAGAGTTGCAACGGTTTTTAGTTTGCAAAAGAATTGGTCACTGTATGCTCTTCCTGAATGCTGTGGGTATTTCTCAAGAAATGTATTTTGCATTTGCCTCTGGATAGTTTTGTAGTAAGAACTGAACAGTCACTCTGAGACTCTCCAGAATATAATTATCCCATTGTCCTAATTAGTATCAGACTACACATCGTGTCTATCTTGATCATTGTGGTCTCATTACAGTACTGCATCAGGAAGTTTTCTTCATACATAATTCTTGACTTTCACAGTTGTTTATAGCTGGGGCAATGCCACTGGCAAAGCTGTGAAAAACAAATTGGGCTGGAAAGGGGAAAATAGACTACTACAGTGACCAACTTTATTTTTGAATGTTAATCAAGTGTTGATACAATTGTACACCTGCTCTGTTGGGTTAATGAAGTAAATACTTTTATATTTATGAAATCAACAGTAAATTCAGAGAACAAGTGGTGTGTAAGACCTTCTGGAAAAGCTGCGTATTTGGGAGTAAGAAGAAAGTAAGTATTTGTTTTCACTTTACCATCTGTTTGACTGACATATCCAAATCATCTTGTTATTAGCAAAGGCTGCTTGATTTGTTGAACTACCAATCTGAAGACTTGAGGAGAAGTAGTATATAAATAAATCAGTGGAAAAACGCACGAGAGAAAATCAGACAGGACCTTAAACCTCTTGGCTTAAATCAGATGAAGAATTGGTAGGATCTGAAGGAATTTGCACATGTATCTAGTCTTAAAAAAGAGATTTGATCCAAATTACTGTATGACCTGTGGAAACCTCTCCACCAAATGACTAATCCGCAGCTGCTGCTCTTGGTTACAGCTATTTTGCATTCGGAACCTGGAACCTGTTCTCAGATAATGTGTTATTCTTGGCGTTTCACCAGTTCTGTGACTTTATATTGCGTCAGTTAGGCAACCTGAAATGATTACACAATGTAATCAAGCACTAAAATTTAACATTTGACTGATAATTTTAATATGGGGAACCCAGTCTAGTTTCTGATAGCTTAATTTGATTTGAACTCCTTTGAATAATAATGAGACGAAACACAGGTCTCCAGGCTAGCTTGTTGATTTGAGAAGCCAGTCTGAAAAGTGACAGTGCAGATCTAATTCTCCCAATAATTTATTTTCAAATGGCTTTAAATAGTTCTTTGTGTTTTATAGTGAGTGATTGAAACACCCTATGTTTTGCTTACTGAGACTGAATGTTGGTAACAAAACCATGATTTTGAATGGAAAAAGATCCAAAGAACTTGGAATTTCACTGACACACTGCAGAAATAAATTAAATTAAGCAGTGAGCTCCTTTCCCATTCCCACTTCGAGCTATGTGACTGCCATAAAGTTTTTGTTGTGCTTATTCTTGTACAAAAGGTCACATAGAGGGGAAGACTTTTGCTTATCGTCAACAGCTTATCTCTCTAAAGTTTGGAACTACCAACAGCTATTGTTGAACTCAGTAAGACTTCTGGAGGCCTTAAAGGTGTGACCAACATGCTGGGACTATGGTTTGCCTGGGAAGATGTTTCCCCTGATGTGTTAGGGTGGATGTGTTTCCAGGGCATGCAGAGTCACCTGTTGTGCACTTGAATCAGAGAAGGGTAGGGTCTCTGCTGCTGCCTTTGGTCCTTTTAATTATTTTCTCCATTTTCCTTTCCTATTCTTTTCTTCCAGAAAAGTTTGTCTAGGTTTGCATCTTTCTTCAGCATCCCCACTTTGCCTATGCCCTCATCAAGGCTCCTGTCTGTGAGGAGTGGAGAGAAAGTTTCTGTTTCTGGTCTAAGTGCTGTCTCTCTGTCTTCAGGGCACTCTGGGTGGGGACAGGATGATAGGGAGGACCACAGCTTCAAGGGGCCAAACTGGAACAGACTTTATGATGTAGCTTCCAGGTCAGGGCATGCCTGGGGGAGACCAGAGTTTGTCTGCGGAGGGTAAGCATATCCCAGGAAGAAACTATAGCCAGCCTTCAGCAGCGGCAGGCATCATTAGTTTTAAAATATGACTTCCTGGGGGTGACCACTCACAGTCTAGGCAAGATGCTGTGCTGTCAAAGGACTTGCGTTCCCAAGATTTGCATGAATTTCATTTGTGAGAGGCAGGAAAACTTTACAATACTAAGAGATAATGCTTTAGCTGATGTTGGAGAATAGATCTTCTTTACCACCTTCTGGACACAAAACACCCAGATCAGTGGTGTTTGGTTGGGTGCTCTTGCCTACAGAATCATTCTTATTTCCCCTTTCGCTACTCATCTTTTATATTTGCAGCTGTAGTCCTGTAACATGGGCACGTAGGGAGAAGTTTCAAGCCTGACAGTACACCCAGGGAGGCTTGGGTGACCTTAATAAAAAGTTTTTCCATCCAAACCAGAATTATCCCTGATCAGGTATAACAGCTCATGGGAGAAACCTCTTGTAGAACACAGGACATTTCCTATGCATGGATGGAAAGTGTTCTGATTAGCCCGTTTTAATGACTCTAGTGCAGACAAGTTTGATTAGCCAGGGACCAGTCCTGATCAGAATTTTAGTAGCTTGACTTGCTTCAACTCATTTTGATATCTGCATCCAACACCCTTTCAGACCCACTAATCTCTATTATAAATGTTACTTCTTAGGAAATGAATGAGAAGGGAAAAAAGGTAAACCCAATAAACTTACTGCAGGGAGAGGAGATGAGATAAGAATCAGATTATACTTCCTTTGTTTAATTCAGTGTTCTGCAAAAATTATTTTGATGTAATTGTTGATTCCATTGAACAGTTCTGCTTTTCTAAATCTTTAGTCATATTTCCTTTTGCTGACTTCAGGTTGACCATGCTGTGGAAGAAACAGCACACCAAACTCTAAAGAGGACGTCATAAATCATAAATCCACTATGACTGAAAATACAGTGGGACTAATAATACTCTTGTGCTGGATGTTTCCTTTCCTGGAATAAATAGTGCAGTTTCTCAGGGAGCTCTATGTGGTTGTAATAATGATGTGAGTGTTACACTGAAGTTGAAATGTGACAGTGAAGTGGTCCTGATTGCAAACAGGTATGCAAAAGTAAAGGCTCTGGATGAACTGAAAAATTAGGAACAGAGCGAAAAATCTGAGGGCAGGTGAAAATTTCTCAGTGCTTTTAAGCCACTGATGGAAAACCAGACAACACTTTAAAGAACACAGAACAACTCTGTACATTGTGAATCAAAAGGAGGTGATCTGGATTAAATTATTTAACACGTGCTAACTGAACTCTGTATTCACTTTGCACCTGTAATGTGAGCACTTCTGATACAAGCAGCTGAGATAGGGGCTGGGAGTCAGGACCTAGATGCTTTCTTCTGACTTAGCGTTGACCTGGGCAAGTCCTTTCTCTTAATGTACGTATTCACCACCCTACATTTAGAGAAAGTGGAAAATTGTGACTATAGGCAACTTGGTGTGCAGGGTTCAGACTGCTCAGGAAGGTGACAGGCATGAAGAGCTACTGAGCAAGTCCCTCAATAGACAATGCTGATGGCAAGTGACAATTCTGTACCTAGACCATAGGGGTACCAAAGCTTTGAACATGACAGGGCCCTGTTTTGGATAACAAAGAGAAGGGAAGGTTTTGAACAGAGAAGAGGAGATAAGCAAGAGCTGGGGAAGAGATGAACTCTGCCCTTTTTTCTGAAATCTGTTCTGAACCTGAAGATACCTCAGGGGTGTACTGAGTAATGAAAACCTGCATTTAGCATTTTTGCTCTCAGAAAAGAGAGCTGGCTCACCCCCTCTAAGCGTTGAATTTATTTCTCCAAAGGGACCAAGCAAGATCTCTGTCTGCAGAGAGTTCTGCAAGTGGATCCTCTACTGATAGAAGGAAGGGAAGAGAATCTATCACAGAGAATCTCTTTTTGTCTCTGTCCTGGATCAACAGTATTTTTCAGTCAGGTCCATTCTGCTGAGCTCTGCTTAGGGTAGTTGTAACAGGTAGTTTTGGAGAACTATCTACTTCCTGGGCTGGGTTTTAAAAATCAAGTCCATGAACATCTATATATTCTGCTGCTACCTTTTTCATCTTGCTATGGAGTGCCTCTTTTCTACACTCTCAGTCTTGGACTTGTAAATTCCTGCTTTGCATACTTGCAGCAGATAACACTGTCCCTTTCCCACCTGGCTCCAATTTCCTTTCCCTTAGGCAGCACACCTTTAGTGTTGTGGCCCATTTATACTCTCCAGCATGGCAGCGATGTGGCTGAAGGGGGTTTGGCCTTTGACTGACTGCACTTCTTCATGCACTTGAAACAGAGGGGGAAGGAGGGAGTGGAACAACTTTACTTGTTCTGAATTTCACCTTTGCATGTAGAAGCTGCAAGGAGATCTTAGCAGTAACTGAGCTTTTTACTGCTGCTGCCAGAGATCAGTGTGAAGAAAAATGTACACGTGTGTGGATGACAGGCCTCTGTGGTGAGGCAGGAGTCCTGTTCCAGTTGTGATACAGCAGCTTATAATCGTAAGATTTTTAAGAACTAGCCTGTAAGCATGACTGGGGGATATGAAATATCATTGGCTGTTTTAAAAGAAAAATACTCTGATAAACTTAGTCTGGAGCAAACAGCAGGCACTTATTTATGATTAGCAGACAAAATATATATGGAAATCTGGCTATTGGGCTCCTGCTGTTATACTGCAAAAGTTTGTGAAGACTAACATTTCAGTACCAGAAAGCTGATGTTTGAACTTGCTTTGACTTTTAGATGATCATTCTGTAAATCATGCACAACAAACTCAGCCTGCAGATCTTGTTTCCTACATTTGTTCTTTGTTTCTTTTGTCAGATCCACTTGTGCTCCAAGTAAACCTGCACTGAACCAGTTGGGAGGTTTTATTTAACCCCACAGTGCAGTTATTTCCACAGGTTACACAATTTCCCTGTAATGCAGAAATGTGTGCTTGTAATTCTGAGGTGCCTGGAGAAGGTTTTCTGCTAGCCTACTAGGTTATGTATTCATCCTTGAAGAGTCTGTTTCCAGGCAAAGCAACAGCAGAAGGAAAAGGCAAATACTTTGTCTGCTGTGAAGCTGTAATAACAGATCACGTGGTGAGAAAATATCCTCAGATCTGTGCTGGGGGCATTAGACAAAGAGGTGCAAGCTAACTTCACCCAGTTTAACAGTATACCATCAAACTTAGAAATAAGACACCCTTTTCAGCTAATAAATCTGTATTGATGTAGCTAAACGGTTTCTGAACTGCTGGAGGTGGCTTATGTCTTGTCAACTTCAATGCAAGAGCGAAGGCAGTTTGTCCCTGCTTTCAGCTGACTATTTTGATATACTGTGGTTGTACTGTGCTGAGGAATTGTTAGAAATTGAGCCTATAAAAGAATGTCCCTTAGGCTGTGCAGAGGCAGGAGAAGGCAGAATCTAGCTCCTCTGTTTCACGTGATCCATATCCACATCACCTTCTTATATCCCAAGTACAATGTTACCTGCCCACTCTGTCTGCCTGTCTGAATGCATTCCTGTGGACGGTGTTTTTGGTATTTGCTTGAGAGGCAGGCAGATGGTTGCTCCTGATGCTGATTGACAACCCTGAATGTTCATGAACTGCAAGTGAGCTAAAATGTTTACTACAACAGTTTGTAAACGGTCTGTTTACATCCCCTACTCTTGGGAAGCTATGGCTGAAGGTCTAAGAGACCAGTGGAGGCTGCAGCATGGCAGAGACAAATGAGGAGTCTTGCTGCAGAATAACAGGTCTGAAAATCCTGAAGGTAAATCTCTGGTGGAAGGGACTAACATGGTCCTGGCTGCCCATCTAAGAATACTTGCACACTCTTGGAAGGCAAAGGAAAGGGCTTCACCAAACAGTGTCTCTTCTGCCAAGGGTTACCATTAGCTATGTATACTGGACTGACCTCCCGAGAGTTCACAAAAGACCAGAGAAGGCTACCCTGATCTATTGTGTCCATAATAGCTCTGCTGTGTTTTGATGTGACACCAGACCTCTGAGGGATGTAATTTTGGATGATGAGCTGGCAGATCTGCTCTGAAATAATTCCCCAAATAATCCCAGGAGAGCAGGCCAGGGGAGGATGGGTGTCCAAGAGGTAACAGAGGGTCACTGTCACCTGACTCCTTTTAGTTTGCTTTTACTTAAAAGAATGGCCCAGCTAACTACTGATAACACAAGCAAAGATTGCTCTAGCTTGTTCCCTGCCAGGCTACTCAGCTTATGTGAATATGTGACCTACAGTAGTGCAGGACTTAAGGCTCCAGGTGCAAGGGGACAGTGTCAAGTGGGGAGTCACACTAGGGCAGTATACTGGCCAAACCAAAATGCAGCCTCTGAGGCTGAGTCCAGGGAAGATGGAAATCTCCTGTGGAGCAGAAAAGCAAAGCTCACCTGATTTTGATTTTCAGAGTTTTTGAGAGATAGAGACCTGATGATACTTTTGACTTTTTGTTTAATAAGCAGGAGGTGTTGTAAAAGTTACCACAGGGATGGCAGGGAGGCCAAATATTTATAATAACAGAAAATTGAAAATTTAAAGTTTTAAAGTGCTTTTTTATCTTTGTATCTGCTCTTCTTTTCAGTGTAAGGCAAAATTTGTTGAGCTCTGGGTTGTGCCCCTGCTAACAAGGAATGTGACCTGGCTTTTAACTGTTGTAAGAATGGTTGGTTACAGCTTTAAAAGCAAAACAAAGCAAATAAATAAATAAAAAACCCAAACCCAAAACCAAAGACATAAAACTACTAAGTGTTTTTCAAGGTGCAAATTAAGCATAATAATTATGTTCAAACCCCACCAAAGCTCAGTTTGTAAAGAAGAAAAACTAGTACTTATTAGTTATATGCCTCCAAGGAAATATCCTCCCCCCCACAGAAGAGCTGGATCCTTTTCTCAGATGCAGGAACATGGTATTTTCCAAGTGAACCATGCATTTCTTTTTCCTGTCTGTGTTTCATACTGCTTCCAAGACCCCAGTGATGGTAACAACACTTCCAAATTTAGTGTTTCTGTGATTTTAGCTAACATGCTGTTGACCCTCATCTTCCAGCTCATTCAGAAAATGCTGGAAGATATCTCACCAACAACGTGGTTCTTTTGACAAATATTGCCACCTGACTTAATTCACTGCTGTTTAACACTGCCCTTTGTAAGCTAAATCCCTTTACACTGCTGAAATTTGTGCAACAGTGTCCACAACAATCTGAGTTAGCATTCTTGGGTAAGATCGTTACAGGTTTTGTTTCCAAAACTGTGAAGAAGTTTCATCACTTAAGTCCACCTATACAGAGAACACATCAGAGCTTATGAGTATAAATAACAGCTGATATAGGTTCAAGTAGTAGCTATATAGCTATTACTGGGTTAGATATTTTTATTTAACTATATAGCTGTTACATTGTTAGCTATAGCTAACTGTGTTAGCAAAATAGTCATCATAATGGTTTATTCTTTCAAATTTCAGTGTGTGGAAGTCATTAGAAAAAATCTGAATTCAATGGGCTTGGCTCAGACTCTTTCCGGTTCAGACCTCTAATACTATGTTTCTGCCATTAATGGTTGTGGTGAACTATGATTGTTCCCCAGAAAGGCTCTGGATCCCATGCAAGTAATCAATACAAGCCTACAAGTGTTCATGCGTCTTCTGCCAGCTTATTGCAGCACCTCTTGTACCCATCTGGCTTGTGGAAACAGTGTTGGACCTGCAGTTTTTTTACTCCCTTGCATCCCCATGGAGCTTCAGAGTGAGGAGCGGGTGGGAGATGATGCACAACTCGGTCCACATTCCTTCTCTGAGTGCTGGTCTCCTCAAGTGTGGTTACTGGCTAGCTTTTCTTGCAAAGGCACCAAGAGAAGTTGTTATCCAAAGTCCTGGAAGGAGTTTTGTCATGCATTTTTTTACAGATGCTAGTCAGTTTTTAACCTTGCAGCCCTAGAACAGTCTGGAGACAGTGCAAATACTGCTAGTGATTTTTGGCTTGAGGCAGATGTGGATGCAGTATGGAACTTACCATCACTCAGCAAGCAGTCACATTGGCATCTTTACCAATGCAGAGAGGAGGAAGGTTCTGCCTATGAGTCTGAATTTAGATATCCCGGGGAGAGAAAGGCAGGAAAGTGTGAATATCTGCTTCTAATTTGAAGACTAATTTAGACAAGCACAGGTGTAGGAAACTAATCAGTAACCCAGGGACAAACACTATTTAATATTCACTCCATTGTCTTCAGGAACTACCCACATGCTCTCTGTAACTGGAGTCTGGTGTGAGAGCTTCTGTGGGAGCAGTTTCTGAAGGAGGGTAGTATGCCAGGACAGAACAAGGCTTAAAACTAAAATAGGACTTGGTGAAACAACCTCCCCTCTAGTCTTTCAAAGGTTGTCTAGCTGTGGCTTGCTAAATGAAGCCATTAAGTCAAAGATTTGATCTTTAGCCCTTCAGAAGGGGAGGAGGCTATCTGGTTCCAGTTGGCCAGTACTATGGTTCGCTGAGTGATTTTATGGTCTAGTCCTAGCCCTGACCCCTGAGCCATAACCTCTCAGCTGGCCTGCTGCTCCAGCAGCTGTGTGGCACATGGTGGTCCCTGCTTGTTTCCTTTCAGACTCTTCAGAGAAGGGCTTTATATCACTGCCTTGCCTTGCAGTCAAGCACTGAGGACATTTGCTGCCTTTGCTTTATTTTTCCTAAGATTGCTTGAGTGTGATATGAGGACCAGGAAGAAGAGCAGAAGCAAACTTTGCCCGTCACTGGACCAGCATGGGGTGAGGAGGTCTATAGATACCTAGGCTCTTCTCTGTCTGCTTGTCTTCAGCAGCTTGTTGGGGCTGTGGGGCAGGACAGGACAAAAGTGTAGATTACACAAATTTCCTTGTTGAGCAGGATAAGAGGAGGGAGACATTGTTGACATGTCTCTAGTATGGGTGGCTCTCGCATTGTTGCTTGCTGGGGTGAAAGAAACAAGTGGAGATGTTGACTGGATTAGGAGGCAGGGGACTGACATGCTGCTTGTTAGCTTGTGCCACTTGTCAGCTTGTGCCACTGGTCAGCTTGTTAGACTCTGTTGCTGCTGCTTTTTTGCTGCTTTTACTTGTGCCAGCTAAATAACATACATCCTAGAGTCTCTTGTTTTGCAGTGCACAGGGACCTAGAAATTCTGCTTCCCATTTAAGTGCTAGAAGGCTTTCTTTGTCATGGATCACTGAGTGTCCCAAATGTACAGGACATTAGCCAGTACCTCCTCCCTGCATAACTGTTCCCCATGCCACGCTGGCTTCCTCATACTTTATTTAGTGTTGAGCCAAGAATTTGGTATCAAAGGGTTTATGTATATTTCTGTTGGAGCTAGAGCTTAAAATGCTGTTTTGTTCTTATTGGTGGGAAGCATCTGTGATCCTCAAAAAGGCAATCATGCTTGCCTGCTGCTGCACCTGAATGATTACTATTAATAATAAATATGTGTCATTTAAACAGAGGCTTTTCATGCATGAAGTGCTTCACAAACGATTTCAAACTCCTCCAAAAAAAACTGTGTTAAAAGGGTATAAATATTGCATGAGTGGGCACTTGAAAGACAGGAAATGCTAATGTGAACCTTGCCACCATGGTTCTGTGCTGTGCACATAATTATTATTTATTAATTATTGGCTTTATGCAAGTCCTTAAAAGTTCCTATTAAGAAGAGGATTCCATTGAACTGGACTAAAAATTGTAGCTCTTTTGAAAAGGAACAGGACAGGAGAAGGATTGAGAGATGAGAGAGAATACTTTACCAACAGAGTAGAAGTGTAGACCAGGAGGAGAAATTAAGTCTCTAGGTGAAGCTGAAAGCCCTGCAAGATGCCTACTTCCTCTGTATCTGAGCACGTCAGCCTGACCTTGGTACCAGGGAATGTGATGGAGCAGATCATCCGGGGTGAAATCACAAGGCATTTGCAGGACAATCAGGGGATCAGGTCCAGCCACCATGGGTTTATGAAAGGCAAGTCTGGCTTGACCAACCTGATCTCCTTCCATCACCAGGTGACTCGCTTGATGGATGAGGGAAAGGCTGTGGATGTGGTCTGCCTGGACTTTAGCAAGACCTTTGACACTGTCTCCCATGGCATTCTCGTGGAGAAGCTGGCAGCTCATGGCTTGGACAGGCATACCCTTCTCTGGGTGAAAAACTGCCTGGCCAGCTGTGCCCAGAGAGTGGTGGTGAATGGAGCTAAATCCAGTTGGCGGCCGGTCACCAGTGGTGTTCCCCTGGGCTCAGTGTTGGGGCCAGTTCTGTTTAACATCTTCATTGATGATTTGGAAGAGGGGATCGAGTGCACCCTCAGTCAGTTTGCAGATGACACCAAGCTGGGTGGGAGTGTTGATCTGCTGGAGGGTAGGAAGGCTCTGCAGAAGGATCTGGACAGACTGGATGGATGGGCCTAGACCAACTGTATGAGATTCCACAAGACC
>NW_009602205.1:0-63256 GCF_000690535.1 Cariama cristata
TACGCTGTGTCCATAGATTTTCTTCTTCCCTTTGAGCTTTCCTGCAAGTAGATCTCTGCAGAAGTGAAACACTTCATGTTTATCCCTTTTACATAGGATCCTTGCCACAATCTCCAGCTTAACTCTAACTCTAGATGCTTTGTAAACTCCCCAAGGCTCTCAGAGTAGTCTTGGGGTTTTGGCTGCTAGCTCTTCCCTGCAGGTTCCTACAGTTTTCTTCCTTCAGACCTGTTTCTTAGGCTATGTCTTTTTATCAGTTGCAATTACTGCAGAAAGTTTAAATTCATCTTAACAGCTGCAGTTCTCTTCTCCAGGATTAAATGAGGGCTAACCAATTCATCTTAAGATTGAGAACTGTTAACGCAGAACAAAAGTATTTGAGAGAAAACGTGGATCAAAAGAACAAGCGCCAAGCACAGTTGGCTCCCCAGGTAGTCATCCAGCTCTGTCCAAAGAAGCTACCATGGACAACCAAGTGTTTGCCAGCTCTTAGATCCATGCCATTTCTCATTTCTTACTTCTCTCTGTCCTTGGAGGCTTTCATCATTGTGTCCTGCTGAGCTGTACTGAGTGAGTCTCAGTTTCCTCTGCTGGGCAGTTAAGCTTTGAGAGATTTGTTGCTTGATTTTCCTTTGCATTGAGTATTTACACTTATTTGGTTTGCTGACAAATGAGGAAGGTGTCACTTAAGCTGCCCAGCAGGCCAAGCATATGGTCATCAGCCAACTCATATTCGCAGTGGGTTTGCTGCATATAGTCCCTGAGTTGTCCATGGCACCATGGCATCATTCACAAGCTTCGTCTCACACCACAGAAAGTCAGAATAAATCATCTATTACAAAATGCTGGCCGAGGATGGAATTATCCCATCTGCAAGGGGATTAGATTTGATAGCCTTCTGGGCAGGGCCCATCTTGGTATGTTTGAACTGCGTGTAGTACATCAGGTCCTTGACCCCTAGATATTAATGTACTACCAACCAATTAATAATGCCTTGAAGTATGTCTTCTTGGGATCTGTGTAGGCCATGGGCTTGTTCTCAGTAGAATTCCAGTAGCCAAGTCTATCTTTTTGTACTGCTAACAGCACTAATTGGTCAGTAACTCTTTTCTGAAGTGCTTTTGCTTGGTTTTGCCACTGTGCCCAGTCCATAGATAACAACTGTGTCTACATTCACCTGCCTTTCTTTATGTGATTGTGCTTGAACTTTGTATTCACAGAGGATCAAACACAGCATAGCTGTAGTTGAAGTATACTTGTTTTGCTATGTTCAGATTATCTGGGCAGCAGGTTATTGCTACCTGAACCAGAGCAATCCTTTATAATTACTGAGATCAACAGGACTTTAGGTAATTCATTTATGGGTAAGGGGCTGACTGTATGAAAAAAAGTACAGTTCTCTTTGCTTTGGGAAAGTATTGAACGGCAGGCAAAAAACTCTCTTGCACAAATGAGTTAAGAGTTTCCATCATCTTTGTTCCATGCTCTCAGCATTGGTCCAGGTTTCGCCTTTATGGGATAGTGTTATCTCGTGTCACCACTCAGTTCCGGCCTGAGCTGGCCTCTGGTGACACAGCGGAGCCTGAAGGGTCGCCAGTGATCCCTCGTCTCCGTATCACCTAGCACTCTGTCTCTAGCTTTGTTTATGCCAGCTTAGAGATACTAGCTATATGTTTCCATTCATTACTGCCCCAACTCACTTTTGTAACACTGCCGAGCACTTCAATTTCTATCGTGCATCCTCTTGAGAGGACAGAAGGGGTTTTTCCCTAGCTGTGTTTCACTGCATTTTGACAAAGGACTTACAAAATATAATATCCCGTATGTGAACTACTGGGCATGTAAAAGTAACACATCTTGACAATATCCACTAGTCTTTGTGCATAGCTAAAAAAGTTAGAAGTATTAAGAGGGAGCAAGGTTTTCACTGTAAATGTCAGTTTTGTTGCTCAGTTTGGCTTATTTCAATCTGACCCAGCATTTCTTTGCATGCCAGGATCTTTTTTAGTGCAGTGTTTCAGAGGCAGAGACTGAAACTCCTTGGTTCCCATTATCAGTTCTGCCCTGACTTTGCTGCATGTTAACCTAGCAGTTTAAGATGGATGATGCCCAAGACACTTATGTGACTAGCACACTCAGTTTGTTGTCATGGATTTTCAGACCCCATTGATCAATTGTGCACTCAGATGGGTTTAGGGTTAGAGTCAGGTTCCCTTTTGGGCTTGAGAACCTAAACTGGCGACTGTTTAATATTGAACTTGCTTTCCCTTATCATCACATTCCCCATCATTAAGATAGAGACAACATTTGTTTGCCATTATGTTAGGACTGTAGTGGGAATCAACTGATGTAAAGGGCTTAAAAATTTCTCTGAAGTCTTTGAGAGGTGCCAGACAGCATATGTTAACAAAGCGTTATTTGTGTGCCAAAATCCAGGACTGTTATGTTGAAATTAGGAAATCGGTGTTTCTACTGTTTTCTGATGACCTCAAGGATCTGCTTGAGAACTGGAAGTATGATGAAGCCACCCTTACCAACCTGAGCTGTTGCAACGCTGATGGAGTTTTGGAGCAATGGGTTTGTGTGAGTTGCCAGAAGCCCTTTTCCAAAGGGACTCTTACAACTGAATGTGCTAGGTATATACCTCAGGTCATGCCTTGGCCCTCATTTTGAGATCTTAAGAAAGTTGCTGACAAGGATGGTAGAGCATCTGCAGGCTTTCTAGGGATGTTCTTCAGACTGAGACAACCCTCAGTGATCCAACAGCTAGGGTGTTTCTGCTTTGTACGTGTGCCAAGGGCACCTCACTAGCTATACGAGCAGCTGTCTTCTGTTGAAAATATTTACACTATGCCACACCTGCAGTTCAACCCTGAGATCCAGACAGGATGGACAGGGATTTCCTCTAAATAAGAATTGCTTAATGGAGATCTCTCAGGGATCTGGAAACTTTAAATTTCATCCCCTTTGTGTCAGCATTACCCTGCCCACAAAATGTTCTATTTTGTAAGATTACGGAGCTTGTGCATCAATTATTCAGTCCTGTTCAAATTTTGTTCATGTGAGTGGCAGTGGGATCTTCTTATGTGAAGCATGGATAGTTAAATACTTCAGATGCAGAAAATCTGGAAAATGAAGATTTTGTGGAGTGTTTACCTGAATTTCATTAGTTTGTTGCGATGTGTTTTGATTCCACGAAGCACAGCCGAGATACTTCTTTATTCATAAATGTGTAAATCTGTATATATTGGTAGATACCTGGCATGCTGGAAAGTTGTTTAATGACAAGATTTTAAAAACATGAATAAACAGAATTTTTAAACATGTTTGTTTTTCCTTCCACAGTTGCCTAATGACAGTATTTGCATTGGTTTAACTAGTTCTGAGCATACAGTCTGTGTAAGGTAATACCAGCAAAATAAGCCCATGAGCAGACAGCTGGGGAATGGCCCCACACATCCAGAGGACTGGTAAGTTAGTAAAACACAGCTTTTCAAAGTACCAGAGTTTGCAGGTTGTTTGTGGGGTATGTGGACAATGACATACATAACGTGCTTAAACACTGTGAGTTGAGATATCGGACTGGACTCAGACCTAAGAATTTCTAGTCTGTTGATCCAGCCTTTGAATCTGTTTTGCTTCGCTGCTGCTGGGAAGCAGATGTAGAGGGCATGTTTACATTATCAGATAACTTCACTGCCTAGTTTACACCTGGTCCCCTGCCTAAATGTTAGTTCATTCCCAAACTTCCTTTTCTGGTCAACCAGTCTTCTCCAGAACAAAACGTACGTTTGCTTCTGGGGAGAGTTTCTCCTGGTGCCCATTTTAAATCGGCTCTGGAGGTCACACCTGGGCTGCCTGTACATTGTGCAAACCTCCAGCACTCCCCACAGGTTTTGTACCCCAATCTACTCTGAGCTCCCATGAGGCTACCCTCACCTTACTGTCCCACACTGTTTTAGGCACTTTGAGATTATTTCTTCTCCTCCCACTCTATTGTGACTTGGTGTGCAGATGTGCAGTTAGACGCTGCGCAATGTGGACATAGTCAGTACTGGTTTGATGTGCAGAGATTGCTTTTGGGGATGGGATGTGTCTAGAAGTGTAGACACAGCCACTGTTACCTGCCTCCACAAGTGTTAACAGGTGTTGTTTCAATCTTATTCAGACTCACATCACTGCAATGCTACCCCAAACATCACCCAACTTGGAAAATAAGGCAGAAAAGATCCACAGCACCTTTTGGAGGGTGAACAGTGTGGATCAACTGGACTGAGTACTGGCAGCAAATGTTGAAGTCCTGGGGGAGCTCTAGGTAAATTTAGAGTGGATTTTATGAATTGCTGGGTTCATAAACATCACGTTGGAACACTTCTATTTACTCACAATGTATAGATGTTCTCCTACATACATGATCTTAGACGACGCTACTACTTCAACCAGGAGTGGGGACACTACTTCAGACAGGTGCCCACTTTCACTCGTAGGTGCCTTCTACTGTAATGATCAGATGCTTCAAATAAACTCAAGGGCCCATTGAGTTGTACAGGGCAGCCAGTGGCACCAAACCACAATGGCCCTTTCCAGACAAACTCTCTGTTATAAGAGTGCTATTTTAGAAAAACTAAGAATATTTGCTGTAGCTCTTGAACAGGAAAATACTGTAGGAAAAAAAAAAAAAGGAAAAAGAAATCTGTAAGTTGCAATTAAAACTTATTTTGTGTTTCACCAGTGAACACACCATTTTTTTACATCTGGGCCCATTAGAGCGAATGCTCAACTTCTGAAAGAGTGAATTTATTATTCCTGTCTTTGGGAGCTAGAAGAGGAATCCTTTTTGCTACAGCAGTACCTCACCCATTACATCAGCTGAAAGTATACAGTCAGATGGAGACTACTTGAATATAATGTCAGTTTCAGAAGAGTGCAGCTGAAATCTGTGCTGACTTGGGCAATAATTAAAGAAATCAGTCTCCCTGTGTTTATATCTGCTCCCTTCCTATTTAGACCTTGAAAGTAATGTCTGAGGAATGGCATAAAAAATACAAATGGGCCATGGTTTGAAAAACAAATTGCATAATTCTTTGTAACATTCAAAGGATGCATTTAACTTTGCAGTGCAGCTCCAACTTGAAACATAATGCCGTAGCTCTAATGCCATCATATGCACTGATGATTACTTAGGCAAAAAAGAATTGGAAGAACTGAGGAAGAAAGAAAAATATGGTTTAAGCCAGCTCAAATGTAAATTCTTGTTGGTATTGTACTCAGTGTTTTAATGCATCTATAACAAACAGGAAAGTGAGCAGTATTAAAGTCCTGCCTACATAAATAATTAGCTAGAATTTAGCTGGAGGAGCGGGGAGCTGTTGCTCAGGGTCTGGAGAAAAATCAGACAGATACAATGTCTCATGTTGTCTCTCTCTGCCCTCTCACTTTTTGGAAGCTTTTTCTCACTGCTTTGTGAGAGCACCCTCCGTTCTTACGCTGGCCCTTCTTGCCAATGCCCCTCTGCTCCCTCGTGAGCCACATTGAATGCTGGCAGCAAAGTGAGACTCGCTGGAATGATAGTCTTGGTGCTGCCTGGATGAGCAGCAGTCAGGAGCAGCCTTCTGGTCCCGCTGGGTTTTACTGGAAGCGCAGTCCTCTCCACCATGTGATGGGCTGGAGGGGTGAGGGAAGGGGGTATGGGAACAGCACATTGCTGCCAGTAGCAGACCATCACTCAGCTGAGAAAGAGGTCGTGAACTATTGAGGGTTAGAACTTCCTTAATGGTTCAGGTGTCAGATTTTTGCTGTTCCTATTTTAGTTTGTTCAAAAATACAGGTTTTGTGATTTAACTATCCAGAGCATGGAATAGGCAATTGGGTATTGCTGCTATTCATTTCTTCATTGATTGCTTTATCATACACACAACACAAAGTACACACGTACACAGAAGGCAAAGCGATGTATGTGTGCATACACATGTATATATGTAGATAGACATAACTATGCATATCTCTATACCTATGTGCATGTATACATAAACACATAAAGGGAGACAGAGACAGAATAAGAGAGAGAAATAAATAAAACCACCATAAATGTTTCTTGGCTTAATTCTGCACTTCTGACGTTTTCCCTTCTTATTCCATGACTTGAGACTGTGATAGAACTTGGGCTGTATCTTTTGGCAGCATTATTGCTAATCAAGGCCAAGCTGAAGAAATACAGTAAAAGATTATTCTGGGTAACAGGAAGCAATAATTCACACCAGTGTGAAGTTAAAGAAACTTGATTCAGACTTGCTTCTACAAAATCTTACTCTGTCTTTTTTTTCTTCCCTGACAATCAAGTAGATTTGGCTAGCAAGCCACAAAGTCTTGTAAAATGCTTTGTGCTGTACTTCTGAAAGCAAAAATGAAGACATGACCTCCATGCAAATATCCTTGATGTAAAAAGAGGAATGAAGCGCTGTCCCATGGATCCAGTTGTGCCAACACAGTTGATATTTCGTGGAATTGTTGGTATGATTCTACACAATGATTTTTCAGGGGATTTCCTTAGCCATCTTCTATGAGAAATCACATGGAAACTCTCCTCAACATCTTAAGAATAAGGAGAAACCTGCATTAAGGAGACTGTGACATCAAAAACTAATGAGAATAGGACAGAATTTAGGTTGCTGCACATTAATTAAGTTCTGTTGGGCTGGACAATTCTTAATTTTTTTTTTTTTATTTTTGGCAAGTCTTTCATGTATCAAAGACACACAGCTCTGGGGAGGTGGAAAGGCTTGAGAATTCATCCCATCTGATTAGTACTATGTCTGAAGCAACATCTGGAGGAAAAAAATCAACACAGTTCATTAAAGCATTTGGAAATGGAAAGTCTTGTTGGGGCAGTCGGGATTCAAAGTAGAACACCATTTCCTAAATTGGGGTGCAGGAATGATGGTTTTCTCTCTCTTCTGTTTCTTCTTTCCAGTGTGCAGGAAAGCTACACCCCAAAATGTTGTTAGGGCCCAGGAATGAGGAACTGACCACTCCTTGAGCCTGAGGAAGCCAAAGAGTGAGGTGACTTCCTGGGCAACTGCCCTACCTGGTGGTCTGTTAGTTCCAAGCAGCAAGACAGAAGCTACTTTCCCAGTTAGAGAGTGGTACATGAGTCTCCTCGTGAAGGTAGACCTGAGTTTTGTAATTTTCCTTTCAGCAAGGAAAATATCCGGAAGCAAATGGTCTAACCTCCGATTTATCAAAACATTTCAAATAACCTAAACTTCTTATTATTTTTTCTGTTCTCACCAAACACTCTGTTCTTTCCAAATTAATTTTGGATTATTCCAGAACATATTTAAACTGAGGAGTGAATTGAAATATTACATATTTGTATGTAGGGTTTTTTTGCAACACAAAGGCTTTCAGGTGCTTTCTCTTTTTGTGGAATCTCTCCCTCACTGTTGGGAAAATGTGGCAAATGGCCAAGCAAGAGGATGGGAATCCTCATCTGGTGAGGAATGAGAAACTCTTCAGCTTAGGCAGACAGAAGACGTGAACTGAGGAGATCTGGAAGGGGCTGTCCTTGTATGTCTCTTCGGAATACAGCCAAGCTTCCTGGAAACATGCAAAGAGAATGTCAATAATGATAAATACTGGAAAGTGGGGAGATAAGGGTGTGGGCTAAATCCTCAGCCTGACTTTTGTGAGGTAAGGATGTCACTAGGATGTCTATCTACTTTTGACAGAAGGTAGAGTTACATAGTGACCTCATTTGGGTTCCCATGCAAACAGTAAGCAAAAGCAGCTCTCTTGTTTACTCTAACGTTAGCCTGGTTACCCTTCCCCTTCCCATATGAATGGGTGTCTCCCAGCTCGGGCAAATCTTCCCCTCCTGTGCACAACCCTTGATGCTTTTACGTCTTCAAGTGCTTTGATGGGTACGCAAGGCTGCTGTCTCCTCATCCTCGGTTACAGGTTTCTGTACACACAGACTCTCTTCATGAAACACAACCGCGCTTGAGATAAGCATTCTCTGAAAGCACATTCCCTCTTACTAGTGCACTGCTGTGTGAGGGGAGATGGCCCCTTGTAGATCCTGGATGTTCCTTCCTAATTCCTCAGATCTGTGGAGGAAAAGGGAGATGGACTGCTATGGAGATATTCCCTCCTGCCAAAAATGATCCAATAGAGTGCATGTGTGTTATCTTCTTGTAACCATGGAAACAGACAAAAATTAGTCAGTCGGATCAACCAGACTGCTTTCAGTTTCTGGAAAGGCAAAGGGCTCCCTTTCATCTTTGGTCTGGAATTGACAGTTCTGCAAAAGGCATAAGTCAAAGTTTTGTTTATTGCATGGAATATTTTTACCATGATACTAGATCCTAAAATGTGCATCTAGCTTCAGGAAAGCTTGCTGCTCTTGACTTCCTAATTTCCTTTATTTTATTTGTTTGTTACAACCCCCATATTTAGCTCTCCTCAGTAATGTATCTGCCTTATTAAAATCACAACCTGTCTATGACATCATTGTAGCATACATCTGGATAGAGCGTTATGAACACACTCCAGGAGGCCTAGAGTGCAATATATGGGAATCACTTTGTAATTTTTGTATTTTATATTAATTCTATATTATTGTAAACAAACAGCACATGAAATAAGTTCTAAACCTTGTGCAAATTGTGATAGTACCTCCTAAATGTAGTCACTTGTAAGTATATTCCTTTGTAAGCATTCATACCACAAATCAGTCTGTACTTTAAAACTGACAGCGTAAGTTCTAACAACAGAAAACTTGCATCCAGACAACAAAATATGCTTTATGGTGTATGTACAACTCTGTTTTGGAGTTCTCATCTTGTGTTTATGCTACATAAAAATGTACAGAGAAATCAGTATCTATCACAGCAGGGTTCTAGTCCATGATGGAAGGTCACAAATTCCACAAAATCACTCTGAAAGCCCCAGGGTGGGTGATGTGTCCAAACAGACTCGAGGTTCAAGGCAATTAACCTTTGTCGCGTGACAGTTTCAGAGCTGCAACTGAGACTCAGCTGTATCGTGGTCAAACTGAAGTGATCTTCAGGTGCTGTGATTCATGGAAACAAGCCCAGGGCTTCCTACAGATTCCACCTTGGCCAAGAATCTCCAGAGGGCTGAAGGCTGTAGTTATCTCCAGCCTGCTGTGACAGGCCCCTACACAACTTCCAGCTCTGTCTCCTCCACTTTGATAATGTGTAGAAAAGATAGAGTGAGACTGTGTACGTAAGCCTCCATGCTGGTGCCATCTCTGCAACTCACAACTACAGTGAAAAAAGTCTAGAACTAAGTCTACACTTATGCAGATGCCCAAAGCAAAAGACAGCACACCCTGCTTTATCAGCCTTCATATACCAATCAGAAAACATCAGTATCATGTAAGGCAAAGTAATTACTTTCTGGAACAAGCATTAATGGAAAATATCTCTAGAAGAATCATGAGCTATATGTGTATATATGTATTTTTACAAACACACACACGTATAGTAGATACTTGTATATATAAATATGAGTGAATATATACACATATATGTATAGGTACATACATATTTTTATATATGGATATGTGTGTATATGTATATATGTCTAAATACATTTATATATTATGTGTGTGTATACATATATGTGTGTGTGTGTGTGTGTGTATACATTTACCACACATCAGGGAAACTACTGCAGATTGCTCCTCAGTTGCATCTGTTTCCCTTTCAGTATTCTCAGCCAGTGTGTTATATCTTGATGTTCCAAACTTGTTGCACATCAGAAATCTTCCTTACTGTTTACTCAGTCAAAACTCATAATTTTACTGCTGTCAGAGCCTGTCTGCTTGCAAGGAGACACTTGGAAACTCTCTCCTCGTGAATGTGAGTTCAGAAAGTGAACTCTAATGAGCCCTTTCCTCCTCAATTAAGTCACCATGGAAAGAAGTCTGGTGCTGGCTGCTTTGCATGTAGTTCTGCAGTTGGAGAGGAGGATGAAGGCTTGAAGAGGTGCATGGTATTAGCACAACTGAAGTGCTTGGGAAAGCTCTCTTCTGGGGTAGGCAAATGCTCAGGATATCCATGGAAGGTTATCTTCCCTCTGCAGATAGGCATATTCCGTCTTTCAAATAATCTCACTCCCTTTGATAGGGGTAGTGAGTGCCTCTAACTTCTGCTGCTTATTTTGAGTGCTCTGATTCCAACAGAAGGGGAAAAAAAAAGACTCAGAACATTATTTGGCAAGAAGTACTGCTGTTAGTTAATAAATGACTGTGGTTGATTTAGCACTAATGGACTTTGGAGTCTAGGCAAATGTCAGAAGTAAATAAATACTGGATCCTTCTGAAATGCAACAAATTTCTTTATTTTGTTGAATAGTATCTATTCTCAGCACCACAAAAATGGCAAGAAACAGAGAATCATAAAATCACAGAATGGTTTGGGTTGGAAGGGACCTTAAAGACCATCTAGTTCTACCCCCCCTATCCATGGGCAGGGACATCTTCCACTAGACCAGGTTGCTCAAAGCCCCATCCAACCTGGCCTTGAACACTTCCAGGGATGAGGCATCCACAACTTCTCTGGGCAACCTGTTCCAGTGCCTCACCACCCTCACCATGAAGAATTTCTTCCTAATATCTAATCTTAATCTTCCCTTTTCCAGTTTAAAGCTATTACCCCTTGTCCTACCACTACATGCCCTTGTAAAAAGTTGCTCTCCAGCTTTCTTGTAAGCCCTCTTTAGGTACTGGAAGACTGCTCTAAGATCTCTGCGGAGCCTTCTTTTCTCCGGGCTGAACAACTCCAACTGTCTCAGCCTGTCTTCATAGGAGAGGTGCTCCAACCCTCTGGTCATCTTTGTGGCCTCCTCTGGACTTGCTCCAACAGGTCCATGTCCTTCTTGTGTTGAGGACCCCAGAACTGAACTCAGTACTGCAGGTGGAGGTCTCACCAGAGCGGAGTAGAAAGGAAGCATGTGGCACGTTCACTCCCTCTGCCCCTATCAAAAGCATCAGAAACTTCTAGAGCAGGGGACCATGCATGGTGTCACACACACACCCCTTGCTTGAGGGACAGGAAGGATGAGACCCCCAGTTGACAGACAGGGCCTTAACCAATGAAAGATCTCAGTCAAGAGAAGTTTCTAGACCACTGACCATATAGGACCACAGATCAGATTAGACCTGGGGTACAAATGGACCCCCACCAGGGAGCCATTTTTGAGTCTGTTGTCCTTGCAGCAGTGGGTCTGCAGTCTAGGTCTTTCCCCTTGCATTGGGATGCCTCCGAAGGTAACTCCTTGAGGTTGAGAGCCCTCCTCTTACAGGTAAGTGTTTGCAAATTTTGGATTATCATTCCAAAGTTTAAGAATTCCTGTGTGAGCCGGGTAGTAATTGAATTCCACTTCATGTTCTTAATTGTGGTTTAAGGTCTGTTGGAGAGTAAAAGTAATTTTGATTAAGATCTTTAGTTTATCACTGGTTGAGCAACTTTGGTTATCAAAATATATTCCTCTTTTGAGTTCACCACCTGCCTAGTTTGGTTTGGTATATATAATCCTTTAGACATAAACTGTTGACCAAGTCCGGGACTAGGAGTGGATCCAGTCACACCTAAACTCCTCTCTGAGAAGGAGTTTAGAATTCAAGGGGATCTTCTCTGAACCTCATGACTCAACGGGAAGATCTCTCTGACAGTTTTGTCTGACCTTGTCCCTTACGCAGTAAATACTGGTGTGCCTCCGTGACAGAGCGTCACCTTGCTTGACCTGCTTGTCATACTTCTTTTGATGCAGCCCAGGATGTGATTGGCTTTCTGGGCTGTGAGTGCACATAAACAACTCATATTCAGTTTTTCATCCACCAGTACTTCCAAGTCCTTCTTCACAGGGCTGCTCTCAGTCTATTCATCGCCCAACCTGTATCTATGTTTGGGATTGCCCTGACCCAGGTGAAGATCCTCATCCATAGAAAAGGAAGGACACTATTTGAAAGAAAGACTTAGTGGTTGGTTGGTAATTGATTTCTTTTCTGAAAAAACAATCTAAAGAAATGGACATATCTGTAAGGTATCATTAGAGCTTTCCTAGTCTCCTTCTTTTCCTTAGTTTCAGGATCAGCTAAACCTATATCATTCCCGACAGATGTTGTCCAGGCCTGTGATGAAAGACTTCAGTTGTGGAGAACCTACAGTCTCTCGAGGCAGCTTCTTTCAGAATTACCCTTACTGAGAGGAAGTTTTCTTTAATGTTTTGCCTTAATTTCCCACTTTTTTTTTTTCCTCTGACCACACCAGACACAGAGGACAGTCGATTCCCTGTTCGTTTTCAAAAACGTTGTATGTATTTATGTCAGCGAGCCTTTTGTTACCTGGAGAAAAATATTCGTCGTTTAAAACATGAAGACACAATGGTACAGAACAGCAGTTATAACACCCTGTGGATCTGTGAGAAGCTCTGAAGACTGTCATGAACTGGCTTGCCACTCAGCATGGTTTCACAGGTCAGGTATGGATCACTTACCACTCCCAAACCACCCACTATCCATAGACGATGATTTGGAAAACATTGATATAAATTACTTTTTCAGTGAGAACTCCTAGGTGAGACAGCTTATTCCAGTGGTGTGTTACTATTGATATGTGAGGTACTTCCTACCGTGTACTATGTAGTGGAGACAGTTACTTTTCTGTAGTTTACAACGATTTTTTTTTTATTCACTGCAGTTACATGGGAGGCTAACCACTATAGGACAGGTGAGATGATTAGGCACTTTGAGATTGTGTGGATGGCTAACCTTCAAAACTAGATTCTGGAGTTAAAAGAATGCCTGCGGAATCAGTTTAGATTGTCCTTATGGTAGAAAGCATTTTAATCTTGTATTTAAATTGATAACAGAGACTAAACATTTGGAAACATTGTCTGTGTCAAGAAATCATCCTGATGCCTTACATTTGGTGAATGATGTATCACAGATCTGAATTAAGAAATTATTTACAGATAATAGTATATTTGAAAAGGTATTTAAATGAGTTTGAGTGTACAGTTTTGTCTTGCTCTAAACGTGGATGTTCTTTTTGAGTAGTCTCAGTCAGTTGCTGAAGAACATCTCTGTTACCACCATACTATCCTCAGAGGTTCATTTGGGTGTTTTATTTTCAATCAGTGAGTTGTTAGGTTAAATTATGTTGTGCTCTTTCTTTGTGTTCCAAATGTCAACATATTTAGGGTTAACACATGGATAAAAACTAACTGACTGGTCTAAACTCTCTGCCTCCCTGTCTTCCTGATAAGACTCTATGTCAGGACAGATGTTGAGCCCTCTTTGCTTTAGTTCTGGACACTGATCTTCGTTCAGCCACTGGATCTACAGGGGACCTTGCATTCCTCATTCATTCATTATTATCAACTAATTTTGTGATAATTATTCCTGAACTAGAACTCTCTTAAATATCAACAGTTTTTCAGAATTCCCCAGATATCTCGAGACTGCAATACTTTGTGGTTTCCGCCCTTTAAACAACCATCCAACATATTTCTTGCTTGCTTGTATAGTCAGTCATTTCTGTAAGAGAAATGTGAGCCAAATATGTTTTAACTGAAGTTAGAAGAATACTGGCTGAGGTACAGTGAAAAATAGCATCACATAACATCAAATGAAGCAGGAATTTAAATTTGTCTGCTTTTCATGCTTGAATGACTTCTGAAATCATTGAAAACTGTGACTTGTTAAAAGGCAAGGGCCGTGTGCCATAACGACTCATGCTTACTTGAATTTAACAGTCAGATTGGAAATCTTTCCTCTTTCGATATTAAATTTTATTAGGAGTATTAGAGCTAATAATGCTTAGTGCAGGTTTTGCCCCTCATAGCAAGGATCATTTTCAAATCTAATTTGACTGTGAAGGGTGCAGTATTGTAAAAATGAATGAGGATATAGGTAAAGCTGACTAAACTTTGTTAAATCATAAATGTTTAACCAAGAAAAAGCCTGATGACTTTCAACAGGGTATCTGGAATCACCATAGAATCAACTACGGAGAATCTACTGTAGATGAACACCAGGAATACAAGTTTTGAATCTATTCAAAACACATCCATACAGTGCTCTAACTCTCACGGCTAAAGAAATTTCTCTCTTGGGTCAACATGAACATTTTTTTTTACCTATTTGACAGACATATTTTTGTGTTTAGAGTTAAATCTGTCATTTTAAGGGATATCCAGGGGACTACCAAGGAAATACTAACACGGTGAGAATGGAAATGTGCTTACTTCAAGGGATTTTAGTGGTGTGGAAATTTGATGATATATTTCTGCAAATATAAGTCTACATTTATAGTCATCACTTACAGTCAATCAAAAGCTTTGTGTTGCTTGCTCTGGGTAGGGCTTATGATCCTATCCAATATATTTAACAAAGATCTGGAAAGGGGATGATGTGACAATTTGCTGAAGAGGACAGCTACAAAGAGTTACAGAAGGATCTCATGGTACTAAACTACTGGATGATGAAATGACAGATGAAATTCCATGTAATATAAAGTGACACACAAGGGAAAAACAATCTTGTATTTATATATCCAGTGATGAACTTTGAACTGCTATTGCCATGCAAAAATCAGTTTCTGGAGTTATCGCAGCCAATTTTACATACTCAAAGCAGTAGTCAAACCAGAAAGTCAAATCTAGGGATTTTTTAGCATGGATAAAGGAAGAAAACAGACATCATTATGCCTTTGTACAAATCCATGATGTGCCCTCATCTTGAATACACTGTATAGTTTCTCATTCCTTCACCCCTTCTTATTTCACTAGATAAAAAGGGATAGCAACAGAACTGAAATAAAGGTACAAAAAGGGCATCAGAAATGGTCAAAGATGTGGATATTCTGCTCTAGAAGAAACAAGTAAACAGTCTAAGATTAATCAGCCTGGAAACTCCTCAGAGGAGTCCATAAAATCATGAAACGTAAAGAATGGCAATGCAGAATGATCTCTCGTAACAGAATCAGTAGAGGGTATTAAATGAAACTTACAGAAGTCTGGTTCAAAATTTAAAAAAGAGTGAGTATTTCTCTAAATAATGTACTAAGACTGTGCTGCAGGACACTGTAGTTAGAAAAAGATGATATGTGTTCAAAAGGTGACTGAATAAACTCATGACAGAAAAATCCATGGCATTCTTTTCAATACAGATATGCCATTTTTGTCTCAGAAAGTTCATGAGCCATAAATCATTGAAGCCTGGTGAATATTCTGGGGAAATGTCATTACATCCTTGCACTGTCCTTACAGTCTGTGCTAGATATCCACTACTGGTTGCTGATGGAGACACATATTAGGGCTTCATGTCTTAACTCAACTTGGCTGCTCAAATGCTTTTGTGATTTATCAAGACTTGCATGGTGACAGCAAGGAAGAGAAGAAGCCAGGACTATCTTTTAACAGCTATGCTAGCAGCTAGCCTTCATCCATGTGTCATTAAGTACCTGTCTCATAGCTGGGTAAGTCAGCTCCTGGAAGTGCCTATCTCTTCACTGATTTTGAATCAACCTTGATAATTAGCTTAGACTGGGTGCCTGCAGTTAATAGGAAAAATCCCAGACCTTATAAGAAGGAGGTGAACTTGGATCTCAGAACTCTGTATTGTGCAGTGCTGGACCGCAACTTGGTGCTGTTGTCTCAGAGGTTCTAGCAAAATTTGTTTAGGAGTAGTAATACTGATCCAAAGATGTGTGAATAGCTATATGAGTCAGATGAAGAGAATCAGCATCAGGTCTCCAGCATTTTTCCTTTCCATTTTCTGCAAACAAACTTGCCTAAATCTCCCAAGACAATAGTCTGTTCACAGTGTACTCCTTTACCCCTGTACAGCTTTCCTTGCAGTCATCTTGTTTCAGCCTTCCATAACTGTTCAACCATCTGTTTACCTAGCTTAGTATATTTTCTCACCTTGTGTTCTTTCTGCAGTGCTAATAGTGACAGCCAAGCCCTACCTAGTGCCATGGGAGAAACGCTTTTCCTGCCCTGACAACCTCTCTTGTGAATTCCCATTCCCATTGAGAAAGATCCCTCAGGACCTTCATGGCAAAGTGAAGACCATATCATCTATCTCTTGAGGCCCTAGCCTAGGATTTGAAATCGATTCTCCCACATCTCAGGCTAATATAGGAAACTAAGCTGAAATCTACCTTCTGTTGGGAATAGCTCTTTTCCTAACCAGCAGCTACTGATTGGTCTACTGAGGTAAATGGATCTGTCTGTCATGATCTGGCCACAGATATCATTAAAACTGACACATCCTCATGAAAAGTTACGTGACCCATGGTAATCTCTTTATGTTCACTCTTTGTTTAATCCATTTTTACATAGTGCCACACCCTACTCTTGCAAAAGACAGACATCTGTGCTTCTCCAGTTCTTCCTTTCATTCAACTTGTTCTTTTAGGCCTATATTTTACCATCAGATCTTCAAGAAGTGATTTTAACAAGGCTTTATCACAGGGTACTTACTTTAGTTCCAACATTTGTTGTCTGCGATAATCAGCCAAAAAAGTGAAGGCATTTATCCTATAGTACACATATGACTTTATTCTTTCCTTTTCCACTTCCACCTTATTGTTATGTGATCTTTTGTTGTATTATATATGAGCTTGAATTTTAAACTCTTTGAAGTAGGGACTGCTTACAATATTTCCCTCTTTTCAGACACAAAGAAACACTCCTGGGAACCAATAAATAAAACTTTAAAGTGTAAGTTACTCCCTTGAAATGGGAAGGAGTGGAATGTTGCTCTTCATTTGCAATGCTCCTTCAGATCACATTCATCGGATGAGTAAAAAGAAGGCTCCAATATCCAAAGCAGTCTTTTTAGCCACACAAGAAAGCACTACCTTTATTACACACATCCATTCAGCAGAAGCAATTTACTTACTTAACACGTAAATGTGGGGTTTTTTTAAACCAGTAATTCCTTGTTCCTGTGTGGCTGCTTTTTTTCAGCATGTCTGCTTTTTCTGCTGGCTAACAGCAGTTAAGGGAGCTACAAATTGTTATCAGCTTGATATTACTGTAGAGCCAGCTTACACAAATACCTGATAAGCTCTGTAACACATTTCAGTGGATGAAAATTCATTGTACAGCATTGTTTCCTTTTACTTTAATGCATTCCAGACCACTTGGACAGCTCGCTTAATGAATCCCATTTTGCAAAGGACAGCCACGTTTGAGAGGCTGCCAGCCTGAGATGTTGGTGCCTGCATGTTGATGGCTCAGGTGAGATCCTTTGACAGCCAACAGGGCCATGATGAGTCTTATAACGAAGTGAAAACGGACACTGGAGTGACGATGGTTATGACAGGGACGAGGTATTTAAGAGTCCCATGTTTTTTCAGGCTCCTGTGCACTGCATGATGAGCAACAGCATTACAGGAAACACTTCTGCAACAACCACAGAGGTTGCTGATCGGCTGTTCGGACCGTTACCTGCATGTCTTACCCTGCATCAGCATAGTCACATAGCGGCAGCTATCTTTTATTTTATGTGTTGAGCATCACCTTATATGTACAGAGTTTTCTTCACATCTCCCAGGTTAGATAAAGGAAGGTTATCTCTGTTTTACTGGTGGGGAGCTGAGATGAAGGCTCCTCAGCTGTATCCAGTCACCTGAAAAGCAGGCTTCAAGGTTTTCCAGCCTCTGTGGAAAGTCACAGGCTTTTCTGAGGACCATCCACCCCGTGTTAATGTAGACATCTACTCTTGATGGGATTCATTGCCTTCTGGCTGTACTTCTCTCCCTGTTGATTACAGCTGAAATCAGTTGAGATGAACACAAGGACACTAACAGATCTAAGCACTTTCTGAAGGCATTTAGCCATCCAAAGATGCAGGCCAGGTTCTTAGGAAAGTTTTAAAAATGTCTTCTGCAAGCCTAGCTCCCAGGAAAATGAGTGTTCCAGCAAGGCTCAGATGAGCTGTGGCCTGTCCTGCCCAGGAGGCCCATCCTCCCTTGCCCGTGGAAACTGCCTGGGTGATTACAGGAGGCAGCACCGCTCTCTCCAACCCTGTGCCAGGTGTCCAAACTTCATCAAATGGTCTCTGAGGGAAAGGAGTGAGGGTTATCTCTTGGACAGGAGGAAGCAGGTCCACAAGATTTTTCTCCAAAGGTGGGAAGAAATTCTTGGGATTTATGTAGACATTGCTGAATGATTTGGAATGCAATTCTGAAATTTGTGGTAATCTTGAGATGTTTTTAGGGTTTCTAATAACAGCCAAAAGTTCTGATAACTTGGGGTTTTTGAAAGTAACCTGGACAAATTACTGTAAAAATGTAATTTGGGAAATCAGCCAGCATTGGCAGAGAAAAGAAGTCCTGTTTCCAATCCATGTGACTCTAGGATTAATTCTTTTCTGCCAATTCAAATATTTTTGTAGTTTTAATTGCCTTCTATTACTAACTTCTTGCTCATGCATAATGTGTATGATGGCTCAAGTGCTAAAGAGTATGAACATTTCACTTCAGATGTGGCTGTTCTCCTAGGGAAGCAATGCGACTCCTGTAGAGCTGTGGGGAAAAAGTTTTGAAGACAAGAAAGAAATTTGGCATATGACTTACATCATAGGCTTTCCTCCATGGCAGGGTGTCTACCTGACCTTTGTGCCTTTGAAACTTTTGCTTCGCTGTTGCTAAAATTAGTCTGTAAACAACTAAAATAAATATGCATAAAGGTGCTGTTAGAATAATATTATTAGTTTGTTTTCTCTTTTTAGGAACCTTGCAAAGCATCAGATTCTGATGCCATTCCTGGAGTACAGGATTATCCTGTGGACCACCTTTCATTTTTATTTGTACAGCACCCAGCACTGAAAGGACTTACTTTCTCTTTAGCCCTCAAACCATCTAAATACATGTAAACAGTAATAACTGGCCACCAATGCACTTCAAAGTGGACCGCAGAGATCAACAGAGGTCAGATCCTCTTTAACTCCATGAAAACAGCAGCAATACTCTTGAAAATTAGTAATGGTGGAAAGTGATAGATATTTATTCCTGAGAAACAACTGTCTGTTTCCAGAGTAGAAATTAACTCATACTTTGTAAGAGAAATACACCACCTCTCTAAATTTAGATTTAAAAGTGGCAGGCTTTCTACTCATCGCAGAAAAATATAAAAAACTCATGAAAGTGTGCATTCATTGCTAAGGTACATAGTGGCCATCTGAAAATTTTCATGTCATTAAACTGGCATTTAATTTACCTCTCTCTCTTGTAGGTCACTTGGAATTAACATTCAGTAAATTGTTTTTAGGGGGGATGTGGTAGGGACAAACTGAGGATCTCAGTTCACTAAACTCTGCTTCTCCCTTGCCTGAATAAACTGCGACTATTAAAAAAGCCAGTGTCTTGTAATGGTGGATGTGTAATATAAATAATAAATAGTACCTACCATTTTAAACATTTCACTTATCTGTTCTTCAAGGAACATCAATATGCTATTTATTTGCTGAGATTTGACTCAAACTGTTTTTTTAATGACCTTGACAAACATGCCTTATAGATGGAAGCTCCCAGGACCTCAAGGGAGAGGGACAGGAGCGACTTCACCACAACTTAGAAGTGCTAACACTAGGGGGAAAAAAACACATTGGTTATGTGTTGCTCAGCTTGTTAGATAAAATTATAATGACATAGGAAGTTGGGGCTAGAAAGTTCAAAACTGCTCTCGACAGGTTTAACAGTGTGGGTGTGTAGTGAGCACAGTTGGTGAAAATGGGGATTTTTTTAACATCAGGGGAGTTGTTTTTCTAAAAGAATTTGTCAAGTTAAAAGATTATGAAGGAACAGATCAGATCAGGTGGTCCCAGTGGTCCCTATAATCTACACTTACACTTTCAAAGTAGGCAAATTTCCAAGTAGAAAATGTATGAACTTTCTGCATGGCGCCTATAACACTCCTCTGGAGTGTGCTTATAACCAGTGGAGGAAAACAGGATTTTTAGGGCAAAACCCATCTTTTCCCTAAGTAGCTATTGCAAACAGACCAGCTGATTCTTTCGGGTGCCTTGTCTTTCTCCATTGCTATGACAGGGTTCAGATGAGCAGCTCACCCCACCCATGACTTTTCAGGAGTGCTAAGAGAGGTGAGTGAAACTGGAGGGACATGCCTGTGCAGATGTTCTGGCAGGACAAGGCTCCCACTAGTCTTCTCTGGCCATGTTTCAAAAGGTTTGACCCTCTCTTACCTTCATCAGTGATCCACACCCTCAGAGAGCCCATCTGGGGCAAGGGACTGCTTTCTCAGTGGGCAGCACTCAGCCGAGGGAGCTCAGGTGTTGGGGACAAAAGCCCTGAGCTGCAGATGTGAAGTCCTCAGGATAATTCCCAGCTCAAGGCCCACCCAGATGTTAATATCCTGATGAAAAACCTCCTGCCAAGCAAGCAGAGGGGAGACAAGTTCCTCTGCAGAGAGCAGGAGACAGGACGTGGAGCTGGGCATGTCCCTTCACAGGAGTGACTTGACCCAGAGGAAGGAAATTGGAGGTGGAGGGATAAAGTATTTATCTGGAAGGGGAGCTTGCCTGCCAGTGAGCATGAGCAGCACTGGTAGGGCTTTTGACACCAAATTTTGTAGAAAAGCAGCACTAATTGTATTTAGTACACTTTGGTATTTCAGAGAATCACACTGCAGCTAAATAAAAATTAACCAGCTTGGAAAGCCAGTCAAGCTTGGTTATCTGCTGGGATATTTCCCGGAATGCTTTTTCAAAAGTGCTTAAAATGCCAGGACATGTCCCTGACTGCTGGGACACAATTGCCTATACTGGTAATTTGTTAGCCTGGTTGATGTTGCACTGGGACAGTTCACACTGTCAGGAAGTTCCCAGGTGTGTCCTAGGGTTAGCACAGGCAGAAGAACATTCTCATTCCTATTTTGGTGTGACCACCCTGTTTTGAAGGGTACGAGGGTTTGGTGGGTAGGGTGGAGTCTGACTGGCTGACCTCAGCATCAGAGAGAGGTTCCTGCTCAGTGTACAAGTACAGATGTAACCTGAAAGCCTCTCTTGTAATGAATGCATTTTTCTAGTCCCTTGAAAATACTTCTGGCTGAAAATCTTGCAGATGTCCGTTACCATGAATCTGCAGATTCTGGGAGGTGGATTTTAACGTGTAGTGTAAATAGACTGTTCAACAACATTGGCTAGAATTTGTAGTGCCTTGGAAAGTTTTTCAGCCTTTTGCTCCCTGAAAATCTGCTCTCCGAAAGGGACCTGTTTGATCAACTTCTAAAGATGTCTTTTCCTTCCCTGCAGGGACATCCCAGCACATGTCCTGCACGGACACTCAGAGCCATGCAACAGGAAGAGGAATGGTACAAATATGAACTTCTTAGCACTGTTTCATTTCCTTTCTTTGCTAACTTCTCACTGTATTGTTCTTCCCACGTATCCTCTCTCTGCCGTGTTCACTGACCATGACAGGGGAAGATTTATGGGAAGAAATGCCCTTCTTTCACATATTAGGAAAGTCCATTCTTGTTGTCACACCTATGTACATGTACATATAGGCTGTATGAAAACACAGGACAGGTATTAGGTTTTTCAGTGTTTTAAAGTAAGTTAACTAGAAGTGCAGCTGTTTTTGAATTAGTTCATGGTGTATTTCACAGTGGTTGCAATTAAGCTTGAATGAAGCAGTTAATAAATCAACATTTTTTACTTCTTTTTTTAATTGTAATTATTGAGCAAGTTAATCTATTGTAAATTCTTCTAGAATTAGGCGTGGGACATGGCCAAATATGCATCATCTGTGACAAAATGGATTAGTGTCACGGGTTTTGTAAAATTTTTCATATTGTACGGCTGACTAACACTCACAGTTCAGCAAAAGTACCCACCAAGCATGGTTTGAACAGGAACTCTTGAAATCCGGAGGCGAAGATGGTAGCATTTCATTTGAAGACTGTTTTGTATGCTAATAATATTCTGTTTCCATCTCTCCCAAACTGGAACAGAAGCAGGGAGGAGCTCATTCTTTAATGGAGAGTCTGTTACCCAGATGTAAGCCCCGACCTGAAAGTGTACACCTTCCCACCATACCTGGCTGCTGATGTTTAAGCCTGTATCAAAGCCGTACCTTAATCTTTGCAGGTGGTAGCTAATTCATCTCATCTAGTGTGTACCATACTTAGACATGCCAGGACTTGATTTTTAGTTGTATTTTCAGAAGCACCAGAGCTGCAAATCCGTATCTGAAATCAGCATGTCACTGTTCAAAATACGACATTATGACATGCACATTGATCTATTAAAAATTCACTCAAACTCATAAGATTGTTATTTTCCAGGTCCCTGAACATGTGCACTTGTTAAACATACTTTATGTGTATATATATATACACATACACATATACGTGAAAATGTGCATATGTATTACTAGTACAGCTGTTCCTGGAGTAACTGTTGAACAAGTTATACAACAGAAGGTAACCTCTATCCTGTCTTGAGGGAGAGAAGTGATTTCTGTTCACTCCAAATCAAAAGAAACTGATGTGATTTCTGTATTTCTGGTATTGGTGGTTCAGAGTCTCTTATGTAATAGTAGGTAACAAAGAAAATTACAAAACACATTTATGTATGCAGAAATCAACATGCAAAGTTAACATTGTTAATACTAGAGTCAAATAAATACTACTACAAAGCTCAACTTGGTGAGGAATTTTTTATCATTCTCTTAGTCACAACATCCTTGACTTGCCAAGTAAGATGACTAACAGATGTTAAAGGTAGCATTCTGAAACCAGCACAGGAAATCTTTCCTTTAACATACCCATTGATAACACAGATTTTCATTTATGAATTTGTGCAAAACTAGGATGGATAGGACGATTATAACCCACAAAACTTTGCAGACAGCTTATTTCATTGGCAAAATGTCAATTAAGTTGCCAACACCGTCACCTTGAACGTCTCACATGCCTTGTCACAATCCTTGGGGTGAGAAGGATCCTGTCTTACAAAGTGCCTTACTGAAATATCCTCGTCATCCACTGTACACACATCAGTCTAACAGAATAAGTTACTGCCCTATCCCTTCTGCCTCAGTAAGAAATTGTTGCACAAATTTTCTTACTTCCATTTTTGTCCTCTGTCTCAGGGTCATACTTTTCTCATCATTACTTTGGTTTGCTACAGAGGTTAATGTGGTAAAGTAGTCGTGGAGAGTAATCGCAGCAATCTGAAAATGAGCTAGTTAGGGCTAATTAGGAAAGTCATGTCTGATACATATGCAGAAAGGACCAATCCCAGGCTATCAGGATGTTGTCTGACAAGAGTTTCCACTTCTTGTGGATTGTGTCACTGCCATGGTGCCGTTTGAGCACTGAAGCAAAGTGAAAGATCAGCCATCAGGAACAATGTGAACAGGATAACGAACAAGTAGCTTAACTTTTAAGATTTTTGCCTTTTTTTAGTCTGTATTCATAAAAATAACAGTAACAGTTGCTGCCTATGCAAGCTTCCCAGTTTTCAGTGTTCCACAGTCATACATGGTTTTCACAACATACTGCATTTGTGTTTTTCCTTTTAAGCGACAGATTTATGAGCAAAGATTATTCAAATTCAACACACATTGCTTGAAAAAATGCCTACTGAAGGAGTTTTGATATTTGAGAATATGTTGGCAAGGGCATATCCTCAAAGACCAAAAAAAGGAGATGCTTCATAGCAGTGTAAGTATGAATAAAAGACATTAAATAAAACAAAGGAAATGGAAACTGCATGAAAGAGAACACTGCTTCCATCAGGAAGTCAGAGGAAGAAATTGCACTGTGCAGTCATCAGAAGGAAGTAATGGAAACTGCATTGATGCAGTCCTTTACAGTGAAAGCAAACAGTTGAGATTTTGCTGCACAGTCACCTTTTTTGGTGGGAAGTGACTAAGGTTATATTTCCATCTCTAATGCCTAAGACGCTGTTAGGAAATGGTTTGCTTTTCCATGTATATGTGTGTTTAGGCTGATTCTACAGTCCTTGTAAAATGGATGAACCAGAACTAACTTCAGTACTGGGGACACAGAATTATACGCATACTTACTTACATGGTAGTGTGCTTATTTTTTTCAGAATGCACAGAAAATATGTAAACGTATAAAGTAGCTGCTGCTTCCTGTATGGCTGTTCAGTTGAAGAATTTCTCACTTATTTCACATGGAAGAGAAAAGACTGGGAAACACATGTATAATTGTAGTGGAATAAAGAGTTTCAGCTAAGAATGATTGACCATTACCCACTAAAGTTGTTTTTTCTAAGAAAATTTAGCCTCAGCTTTGTGTTTTTCCAGCCTCAGAAATATGACACACGGGAAAAAAAAAAATTGACTAAAAGCTCTTGTTTATCTTTTCTTGACTTACAATAGAATTTTCTGACATAAATTCTTTGATCTTTTTTAGTAATTTTCTATGGAGAAAGAAAGCACATACACTTTCCCACCAGCTGTAGTCTAGAAACAATGGCTAGAGTCAATGGAGGCAATAAGTTGTAGAAATAGGAAAACTTCCCCCATTCAATCAAAATATCCACTTGGCACAAAACAGTAACAGCTGAGGTTGTGCTGAATTCCTTCAGGAGTAAGAGTGTCATGTTGGAAAATCAGTTTTCCTCCTGCATAAAATATAAATAGCTACATTTGAGAAATTATCAAATCATCCTTTAATGTCTCTTGAACACTATTTGATGTAGTTAATGGACTTAGTAGCAGTTCAGGTCCTCTACAACTGACCAGAGGAATCAGAGCTGTTCCTAGACCACAACCCAGATTAATGTATCTAAACAATGGCAATGGGCATAAACTGATTTACAGGAGATTCTGTTAAATAAAAAAAAATATACTTTCTACTGTGAGTGTGGTTCCACACTGAAGCAGAGAGACTGTGGAGTCTCTGTCCTGGGAGATATTCAAAATCCAATGGGACATGGCCGTGAACACCTTGCTGTAGCTAACCTTGCTTTGAGCAAGAGCTTGGACTGGACGATCTCCAGAGCCTCATCAGATCTGTGATTCTGGGAAAAACAAAGAGAGTTCTGCATTCTGCTCTGTCCACAGCTTGTTTATTCTACTGCTTTGGGCTGGGATAATTTTCTTCATAGCAGCTTGTATGGGACTACGTTTTGGATTTGTGATCAAAACAGTGTTGATGACACAGGGATGGTTTTGTTATTGCTGAGCAGTACTTACACAGCATCAAGGCCTTTTCTGCTTCTCACACTGCCCTATCAGTGAGTAAGCTGGGGATGTACAAGAATTTGGGAGGGGACACAGCCAGGATAACTGAACCCAACTGACCAAAGGGATGTTCCATACCATATGATGGCATGCTCAGCAAAAAATGCTTCAGGGAAGAAGGAGGAAGGAGAGATGTTCAGAGTTACGACATTTGTGTTCCCTAGTAACTGTTACGAATGATGAACTCCTGCTTTCCTGGAGATGGCTAAACATTTGCTTACTGATAGGAACTAGCAAATTAATTCCTTATTTTGCTTTGCTTGCATGAGCAGTTTTTGCTTTACCTATTAAAATATCTTTATTTCAGCCCGTGAGTTTTCTAATTTATACCCTTCTGACTCTCTCCTCCATCCCACTGGGGTGGGGAGTGAGTGAGCGACTGTGTGGAGCTTAGCTGATGGCTGGAGTTAAACCACAACAGTAGTCAAGCTAGTAGGATCTGATGCTGAATTTATTCCTTTAAAATATTTCCTTAATTTTCCTTTTTTTTTTTTTTTGTTTTGTTTTTTTTTTTTTTTTTTTTTTTTTTTTTTTTTTTTTGTGGGGTGGTTTTTTTTTTTTTTTTTTTTTTTTTTTTTTTTTTTTTTTTTTTTTTTTTTTTTTTTTTTTTTTTTTTTTTTAAAGAGTAACTAATTCAGTTGTAGGTTCTCAGAGAATCCTAAAATCATATGTTTTTTATTTAAATAAAAGTCTAATCAAAAGCCCAATAAGCCAATAAGTACTCTTATATTAGTTTCACTTGGCTTTGGTCATGTTTTATACAGAAAAATCAAAGAGTTATAGGATCTTGTTCCCAAAGCTTCCACATTTTTTGTTGGGGACAGTAATTATGTTCTCACCATGACAGTTAAGATAACGCATGAATGCATCAATGGTGCCAAACACTAAATGAAATACACTTTTATTTACTGTTGTACCCACATTGAAGGAATAGAGACATGAGTAAAAAGCAGAGAGAGTCATGGCATTGCATGACATAGCATCAGCTGGAGGCTGTGCTTTCTTCTCATTCCCAAGTTCTTTGATCTCCCAAGAGAGAATAAGCAAAGTTGCAGATTGTGATGGGAAAACAAACAAACTGCTGATGTGGCTTCCCAAACTGATGATGTGACTGCTTTTCCTGCAGAGGTCCAACATCACTGAGACTGATGCTAAACTAGTGTCAGTTCAGCTGCTTGCAGATCACACCACAAGATACTAGGTCTAAAGTCTTCCACTTTTGAAAGCATGCGTACGCAAGGCACTTGGCTCACATGCACAGGTCTATTGTTTTACAGCTGTGTTATTAAAAATAAGTCAGCTGCTGTGTAAGCAGTGTTTTTACTTCATAGAAGTTTTTTAATAGTTCATTAAAAAACAATGGTTGCTATTTTCTTATCTTGGACTAAAACATCTCATCAATTTATGATGATTTTGGTGTTGGCCACAAGGAATATCTCATCAGGAGAAGCAGAATTCACAGTTCTGCAATCTTACTTATTCCTGATGAGTGCAACTTTTCAGAGGATTTGAATGTATCCCAACAATATTTAATGATGTACTGATGAGACATATTCCTGGCTAGACATCTACATTAGTGTTTTACTCTGTGTCTGTTAACTTAGAAGGGAAGAAGTTAGCAAATGTGCTGTGCGCTCTTCTAAAAACAGTGGTGTAGCACAACTCTGCAAACCTCTCGAATAAGGTGTGAAACTATGTGCCAAAGGGGACCTTTAATAGGTAAGACAGTGGAAGTCTTGCAAAACTCTACTGTAAAGCATTTTTTCTCATTCTAACCTACTGTGTCTTTCATGGTGATTTTCTGGAAGATTACCCATTCAGCTTGGAGGAAGTGAACCCCATGAAGTCTGGAGCACCAAATTCATGTTGAAAATACAAAACAGGGTAATGTTTGGTTGCAGATTCATCTCACCTAGTTGTATGCATTTAAGGAGTTTACTCCTTAGATGGGCACCAACGTATCTGTAAGATATTATTCCTCTCTTTAGTTATCCTTTAGACTGAGGTTCTGGAGTCAAAATGCTGTTGTGTCTTTGAACCAAGAAAAACTTTGATTAACTCAGAATTTTGGATTGAATTTTGTCAATTCCTCCTTTCCTCAGTTGGACACACAAGGAAGTGACTCTGGTGGCACTGCACCATTTCAGAACAAGGTGTGTTATATTTGTATTTTATCTTACAATGGAAACAAAATTTTGCTAGCCAGGAATTCTGCATGGTTTACCTTCTTTTGAAACTCAGATTTTAAGATCCGATACACTGATATATAAACTACTGAGCCAAAGGTTTAACTTTGTTTTTCTTCATAATCTCTGTAGAAACAAAGAAATCAGAGATGAAAAAATCCTCTTAGGTTGTTTGTCCAATTCTCACTCTCATTTAATGCCAGGTCATTTATTCCCTACCACATTGCCCGTTCTTGCTGCAAATGATTCGTAATAAACCTTTCATCAGGTTATCTGAGAAGCTGTGTCTCATTGCTGGCTCACAGAGACTACTCCTACTTATACCCATAGACTCTTAAAAGATTATTCTCTTCCTGCCTTTATTTTAAAAATAGAATGGGTCAAAGCCTTAAATTTCCTTTAAGGCAATATAGTATCTTTTGGAGGGGTGAGTTAAAAATGGTCCAGTTTTGTGAGTTTGATTTTTTTTTTTTTTTTCAACCTTGGCAAAGAGCTACAGGCCTTTTCCATTTAGTATCTCATCATGCCTGTAGGGTTGCTGCAGCCTTACCCTGCTGTGGATGGTCTCATCCATGGACTCAGACTTCTCTCTCCAAAAGGCAGATTTCAGAGTTCTGCTATGATTGTCTCAAGTCAACAGCACCCCTTATACCCTCTGGGCTCGCCAAGGACACATAACTAGTTTACTTAAATGTCATTCTTCCCTTCAGCCATACAAACTTGCAGTGGACCTGCAGGCAGACACATCAAGAATTTCTCATCTGTGAGATGGGACTCTGTTTGCTCTAAGATTGTGTGCTCTTCCTTACACCAGAACTATGCATAAAGACAAGCAGTCTATTGGATATGGTGCCTGATCACTTACTCATGCCCTTGGTACTGATTCTACATTCACCCTGAAGCAAGGGCAGCCTCTTTCATATTTTGTTATATAGAGTTTAAAAGTCCTGGGGATGGAGAAGCTGACCATTGCATTATAATGCCTGGTTGACATCTGTTTTCCCCAACACTTGACACTAGAATGGTTAAGTTAAAAACAAATCATGTTTACGGTGAACTGAGTGGCACTCACACTCCAGCTCACAGCAATCTCTTCTGGTATTTTGAAATTACTACATGAAATTAAAATAATTTTCATCCAACAGAGGCTAAAGCAATTACAAATCTTGCTTAATTTTCATTGTACTATAGGAGCTTTCCAGAGCTCTGTCTATAAGTTTGTTTTTTCTAGTGAAGAGTTTGGATTTCTTGCCATTATCATAATTTTAGATGGGAGTCAGGGATAAAATGCTGGACAGCTCATCAAATGATTTGTTCCAAAAATAATGCCTGTATCTGTGACGAGTGTAATAAAGCCTGTGTGCGTAATTGCAAAACATGTAATATATTTTCCAGCAACTCTTGCTTTGGCGATATGTTATCATAACCTCTGTCAGCCTATTCACAGCAAACAGATCCTGCCATTGAATCTTGAAATTAAAGTTGTCACTCTTTTTTTACAGGATGGATTAAATGGAACTATCAGTGTCTCACCATCCTGCCTCATATAAAATGCAATATTTCTTCAGATAAAAAAAGATGGATTTTTAGGAATCAGAAGGAATCAATTTCCTAATTTACTTATCTTTATGCTAAATGAGATATGGAAAACATGTTGACTGTGAGTAGTTGACTGCGTAACAACTATAAGCAAAAATTTTATTATGTGTAGACGCAAAGGGTTACACTTAGATTAAAACCAACACTACAGTTTTTGAAATGTTCCTAGGGTGTCAAAATAATTTGGTTTCTGGCTATCGAACCTGATATGCCCTTAGAATGACCTGATTTTCTGAAAATAATATCCCTGTCATATCACTAGTCACTTTCAAAACTTTGGAACAAATAGCGAAGGTATTTTGGCTTGGTATCAAAAAGTGTGGTTCTCATGGAAAGTGTTATGTACTCCAGCATTATATGGTGGGTGTGTTAAGTTTTCCATCTGATCCAGCAGAGCCTTGCCTTTTTAAAACTTTACACTCTCAGCTCAAGGGATTTTATGTCATGGAAAACTTTAATGATGGAATGAATGAAGTATTTTATCCTAATATGGCTTTAATTTTCATGGTTTGCCACCTTCTGGGCCTGGCATTTTCTGCAACAAGTGTTCAGAAGTTGCACAGGAGCATGAACATGCAAACACATCTTCCAGCTCCATGTCCTTTTGCACCTCATTTCCTGGTTCTTTCTCATAGTTATGTACCAGCCTGGGAGGAGAGACAAAACTGGTTCCTTAGAAGGCCCTACGCAAAAGACAAGGACTCCAGCATAAATGAGCTGGTGGTAGAGTGCACTGCTAAATGCAGACACCTCTCATGGCTTGGGCAGGGTGATGTTCAAAGTCCAAATCAAGCTACACTCTTCATCTGAGCGCCTCTCTGAATGGGACGGAGATATCACTACTGAATTCAACTTGAATGGGAAGATAACACAGAGAATGAATGAGGTTATAAGACAATGAAAATATCATCCATTGCATAGAAAATTGCAATGCGTTTTTCAGAGCTTAAAGTTTGGATTAGTGGTGATTAAAGTTTTTTTTTAAGAATTATTTTATGAGCGCTTTATAGGACTAGAGGTAGAGATGCTCTCTCCTTTTGTAATCAACATCCACGTCACCAAGAGACATCTCACAACAGCATGTGTAAGGCAATTCTCTTCCATGGTTTATATGTGGCAAAAAGTTCACCTTTCGAATTTCAAATGCTGAACTGTTTGAAGTTGGTGAATTTTGATACTGAATGGAAATGGATGCTGACTGACATTTTGCAGCACTTGCATTTTGAATTGCTCAGTGCTTCCAAAATCTCCTTGTTTTTACTCCAATTACGACTACTGTCAAGAAGCTTAGAAATTCCACTGTACGTTTTATAGAAGCTAAATATTCCTTGCTGCCTTGAGAGTTCTTAAAGGAAAACAGGTACACTTCTTGTTTAATCTAAACAAACGTGTGAAATCAATTCCAACCACATCAGAAATTTGTTTGGAGAGATCCCTGTGATGGAGCTTGACTAATGTCTTATTTCCTTTTTGGCTTCTTCTTATTCATCTTCTACAGATTATTGCAGTTCCTATAAACCAAAGGCTGTTTTATGGGGAAACTGTGATGCAACATGCCTAGTGCCTCTGCATATGGTAGAGTTTTTTTTCCAGAGGACAAGCTCAATCTTCAAGCATGAGAAACTCTTTGTGAAAGATGCCAAAAATCCTCTCTGACCAACTCTTTTTTATATTTTATGAGTCTCATTAGTTTTTGTTTGGCCATCCACTTATGCATTAACATATTGTATCAGTTCATGCCATCCCGTGAAGTACACACAATGGGATGTAAATTACTCTGAGACAAAACTACAGGAATTACCTTTATAGGCAAGCAGAATCATTATCATTTGGCCAACTGCTGATGGTTTTCAACTCCAAATGAGTTTTGGCTGGGTTCAGTGCTATTCAGTTGGGGACAAGGTCATGTGTCCAAGCACATAGCTTTTTGGTTTGGTCTGCAGCATTTAAAGGCACTTTAGTCCTTGTCAGCCCGCTACTATTTCATAGAATCATATCATAGAATGGTTCGGTTGGAAGAGACCTTAAAGATCATCTAATTGCAATCCCCCCATCCATGGACAGGGACACCTTCCACTAGACCAGGTTGCTCGAATCCTCATCCAAGCTGGCCTTGGACACTTCTAGGCATGGAGCATCCACAACTTCTCTGGACAATCTGTTCCAGTGCCTCACCACCCTCACAGTGAAGAATTTCTTCCTCATGCCTAATCTAAATCTTCCCTCTTCCAGTTTAAAGCTATTGCCCCTTGTCCTATCACTGTGTGCCCTTGTAAAAAGTCCCTCCCCACTTTCTTGTAGGCCCCCTTAGGTACTAGAAGGCTGCTCTAAGGTACTCCCAGAGCCTTTTCTTCTCCAGGTTGAACAACTTCAACTCTCTCAGTCTGTCTTCATGGCTGTATAAGACTCTGCTTAAAAGTAAGTTGTTCATTTTTATTTTCATATAAAATGTTTAAATCTCTGTGCCAGAGTACTGTTTCATCTCAGGACACTGCTGATGTCCCATGTGGACATTACCTCACCAATCCAGTTCTTAGCTAGATCGGTACTGTGAGAAAGACAGCCCTGACCTAGCAAGGCCTTTTGGGACTTGAGGTCTGTTGGAGATGGGCAGATGATCTCCATCCAGCAATAAGGGGAGAAAACAATGGATTCTTGCTTGGCCTGTGTGGGCTGTTGGTTCTCAGAGAAGCTGAAGACTGAATGAAACTCAAAGTAACAACTGACCATTGTATCGCATCTTTCCCCTGGCTCAACTGCGTAATGGAGCAGCATGACACCTTGCGGAAGTGGAAATAAATGGCCATACTGTGTCCATGCTACAAAACTTCAGGCGATGATTAAATCTTGAACTACTCATAATTGCTCATACTGATGTTACTGAATTCAGAACAGAAACAGCCATAGCTACATCTATCTCAAAATACGGCTGACGATGGTACTGCCTTTCATATAGTAATTTGGATCAATCAGATCAATGACAGGAAGAAGTGGATCTCTCCATCAGGTGAATGACCTATTCAGTATGTTATTGCAGAGGACATTTAGATCAACATGAGAGATTTAGGCAACTAAATTTAGGAGAAGGTTTTAGGCTATTAGTCCACATTTTACCTGGACCCTTTATTTCAGAGATGCAAGAAGTTAGACTTCCAGAAATGTTAACTTCTCCCTAGTAAAAGTTTTAGGAATATTCTTCAGTAGAAGTTGTCAATTTTGAAAACTAAAATAATCTCTTCAGATGAAAGGTCACTACCTTTTATTTTAAAAGTAGCACTATTCGGCATAGATGGCTGCATTCTTTCTGGCTTCCCTTCTTTATCTTCATTTTTCTCAGGGAGAGAGAGTGTTAAATGAGAATTCATGGAGACCCAAATAGTAAACCAAATGGTATTTTTCTGCAAGTAACAGATTTACCCTCTACTAGCCAACTCTATTAGAACTCAATCTTTATCACAAATTAATATGTCTTTAGATAAGAAGAAATTATCCTTATCATTCAAATGGGACTAATGATAAAGGCAGTCACTAAATTTTACATATAGGTTTTTGCTGAAGTATAAATATATAAGGCTCAGCAAACCTGTAAGTGTTTTGGAGAGGTGACCAGAAAAGATTCCAAGTTTCTCATGAAAATTCTCAAGAAAACAAAATAATTTTTTATTCATCCTCATTACAAGACAATTTGAGCACTCTTGAGCCAAAAGAGCTTGGAAATTTGCCAAGTATCGTATGAACAGTTTTCAAGATTTTTACAAACTGCTGGGGCCTAGACAGAGCTGTGTAAATGAGCTGCAATAAAGTGACCAAATGCTTTGCCATCATAGCATGAAGCTTTTCTTTGCCTAATTCCATCTCTTGGACATGTTTATTGGGGATGTTCATATTGCTTTAGCCCAAATCATTAAATCTGTTAATGTGATATAGTACAAATTCAGAAGGTGCCTTAGGCACTGCACGTCTCAGGACTTCAGTGCTTAAGTGTTGGGGTCTGATGCTGCAAGTGGAACTCATGTTCTTGTGTCATATGCAGTGAATGAAGAGGTATAGACTCCCAGGAATGGGATTTACAAGAAGCAGGAGGCTAAAGGGGTATACCTTTGCCGGTTGGTAGGAAATAATGAGGAAATGCCTCTGTCTTAAATTTGATCTGCCTGCCTGAAGCAGGGATGAAGGTGTCAGAAATGCTTTTGGCCTTTGTATATAATTCATGCAATTTAGGAGGAGTATAATGCTGCAGCTTAATGTTCACGGGAAAGGAAAAAATCGATTTTTGATCCTTCTTCCTGGGCTGTTTGTGTTTTGGTGGATTTTTTGATGGTTTTGTTTTATTTTTTACATTAAAGAGTCATAGAAAAATAGAAATAGAAGCCCTTTAAGGAAAAAAGCTCGAATCACTCACTGACCTCTCTGACCAGAATGATAAAAAAATCAGATTCATCCCTGCCTTCAAATTGTGTCTTATATGCTTGTTTTAGTCTAGATCAGGAGCATGCTTCTGAACACTTCGGTTCATAGTGCTGAGCAGTCTTGGAGACTGCATCCTTGACCCCTTTTAACTGAAATGAGATAAAAGGTAGTTCTTTAGAAACATGCTAGATGCTGTTTAGGAGCATAGTATAGCATAGCAAAATCCTGGATTTCAGGAGAACATATTTTGGCCTGTTCTGGGCATCTGCTTACAAGAATCTTGTGGAAGGCAGTCCTGGAGAAAGCAGGTGTCCAGGACAGTTGTTTGATTTTCAAGAATCACCTCCTCCAAGCTCAAGAAAGGTCCATCTGGCTATGCAGGAAATCGAGCAAAGGTGGCAAGAGGCCAGCATAGATGAACAAGGGAATCACGACAAAACTCAGACGTAAAGAGAAAGCATACAGGAGGTGGAAGCAGAGACATGAGACCTGGGAAGAATACAAAGACACTATCTGAGCATGCAGAGATGTGACCAGAAATGTCAAAGCCCACCAGGAGTTCAGTCTGGTGAGGGACATGAAGGACAATAACAGAAGCAGGTATATGAACAGCAAAAGAAAGACTAGGGAAAATGTGGGCATGTTATTGAACAGGGCAGGGGACCTGGTGACAAAGGATACAGAAAAGGCCAAGTTGGTCAAAGTTTTATCTGCCTTGGTCTTTACTGGTAAGATGGTGCTTCAGGAATCCCATGCCCCTGACACGAGTGAGAAAGTCTGTGGCAAGGAAGACACCCTCAGTGGAGGAGGATCAGCTTAAGGAACATTTATAGGAATTGGACATAATCAGTCTGTGGGACCTAATGGGATGCACCCAGGAGTGCTCAGGGAGTTGGTCAATGTCTCTCTCAGTTATCTTTGAAATCAAATGTCTCTCCCCTACCTTCAAGAAGGACAAGAAGGAGGATCCAGGGAACTACAGGTTGGTCAATCTCGTCTTGATCTCTGGGAAGGTGATGGAGCAATTAATCCTAGAAACCATTTCCAAACATATGAAGGACAAGAAGGTGAGTAGGACTAGTCAGCATGGCTTTATGAAGCCACGAGATTATTTTTATGAATCATGCTTTACCAGACTGATCTCCTTCTATAATAAGATGACCAGCTTATTGAACATAGACAAGCAGTGGATGTGATTTATCTTGGTTTTAGCAAGGCTTTTGACACTGTTCTCAACAACATCCTCATAGACAAAGTGAAAAAGTGCTGGTTAGATAGGTGGACAGTGAGGCAGATGGAAAACTGGCAAAATAGCCAGACACAGAATGTTGTGGTCAATAACGCATAGTCCAGCTGGAGGCCAGTCACTACTCATGTATTCCAGGGGTTGATATTTGGACCAGTATTTTTTAACATCTTTATTAATGGCTTGGACAATGTGGCAAAGTCACCCTCAGCAAGTTTGCTGATGATCCAAAGCTGATATACCAGAGAGTTGTGCTGCCATTCAGAGGGTCGTGGCCAGGATAGAGAAACGAGCAGAAAAAAAGTGAAGGAGGCAATTCAGAATAAGCAAAATGACAGAACACCCAACTCTCTTTTACTATAAGATTATGGTGTGGCATGCAGACCTGCAGAGAGCAGCTAGCAGCTTTCCATGATCTCTAGGCTCTCTCAGGAGGAGAAACTGATTCCACAGAGCCATAGTGACACCACCATTTTCTTGTGACAGCAAATGAAGGAGAAAAAGGAAAAAGAATATTTACAGAGCAGGCTGGGGACCATATTACAAGGATATTGCAATCCACTCAGATCTATTGGGTTAGTGTCAGAGTCCATGAGAGAAGAATAAGAAGGATAGAAAGATTCAAGCATCCAATATACCTAGTAAGCAAAAAGTTAGAAGGGATGGATCACCCTGTGGAGGTCAGGCTCTCTCTCTTGACTGTGAAGGGAACAAAGTATGAGTGGGTTCCTGCCCTTGGCATCTCAGTTTGGTAAGTAAAATTCAGAAAAAGCTGTTTTGGGCATCCGGTCATTTCCAGGCAATGGAGGAGGCGATAAACAGAATTGGCACAAACAGTGCACCAAAAGAGTTTTGCACTTACCTTATGAAGATATATTGATATATGACTTACCCTGCCTGAAGGTAGAGGGCTAGATAAAAAAAGGTGCCTTCCTGGCTCACAAACCAAAGTCTACATGGTCCAAGGCCTCTTGGAGGCCATAATGTTCTCACAGTTCTAGGCTACAGATGCAAAGTATTGCTGGGGTAGCTGTGGTGCCAGGATAGATATAGTTTAAAAGTAGTTATTTGGAGGGAGAAGTACTTGTATAATTTATACCATATGCCCAAGTGTTTTGGCTCTGACTGTGCCAAAACCAGATACCTAAGGAATAATATAAGAACTAGGGCTACATATACTGTTATTTTCCCCTGGTACTTTTCCAGCCTCTGACAATTTGAAACTCAGGGACTTTCTAAGTCTGACATCATATTCAATATTGTTCAATAGATCTTTGTCCTATGAATCAGTGTAATTACTTTTTGGATGTATGCAAACTTTTAGCACCCACAGCATCCTGTTTCAAATCTACAACCAGCTAGTTTGATTTGATGTCCTCTAGTTCATGTGTTAGTATGAAAGACAAGTAGCTGTTCTCTATTGATTCATTTGTCAAAAGATAAAAGCCATGGATATCTTTTAAGGATTTCCATTCAGGAAAAGGTAATATGGGCATGATAGTCTTATTAGGTTTTTGGCTTTTGAGATTATCCAGTGTATCCCCAAACCAGAGAATCTAGAGTTGAGTGGTTATGGTACCTGATATCCCTTCAGTATATCATGGAAAATTTCATTTTAGATTTATCAAGGACTCAAAATGCAACTTAAATTTAATTTTATACATTGTGTTTCTGAAAACTTTCCTGCTTACCTTTTCTATCCCGGTTACACAAAGAATGGGAAAATGATTAAATTGCATATACCAGATACAAAAGAGTACATTTTATATGATCAACGAGTAAGAATGAATTTAGTAAAATTTGGTACAGCTGGTAGTATGAAAAACATTTTAATAAGCTTTTTATTATAACTAATGTCATTTAACTATAAAGTTGTGGGCTTTGTGTGTAAGTCATAGAAAGCTTTGATGTACTTGGGGTCTCACTGTCATATAGTATGAGTTTAAGAAAGAGTGGTTCCATTTCAGTGATAATGAAGCCAGTTCATATATGAAAGTGGTTGCTACTCCAGTCATATTTTGACTGACATATTCTCTTAAATCACTTCCAGATACAGAGATCTTTCTGAAATGAAACAGCTTAGTACCACGATCAGATTTATTGCACTTCAGTGATTCTGGACCAGATCCTAAACTAGGATGACATTGCCTGGGATCAGGCACTTGGAGGGCCTAGTTTTCTTTTATTTAGTTTATAAAATAGACACAGTGGAGAAAGAGAAGAAAAATCCTCTGAGGTAACATATAAGGGCAGTAAGTCATGGAAATTGTATATGCAAACAAATTTATGATCATAGGTTCCTAAAAAAATATTTTCAAACACAGACACTAAACTAAGTTTTAATGTAACTTTGTGGCCTTGGTTTCTAAACTTGACCTTTCATCTTATTGTCGAGCAGAATACACTGTTGTAAACCATGACCATGGAAAGCACTTCAGATTTAAAGTGTTGCAAGCACAACTTAATTTGAGACACTTGCATGCTCATTAAAAACATCCATACTTGTCCCTGGCTTCATAAAAAAGAAATTATTTTTCCAAAGGTCTATATTTGGGTTTTGAATAAAAGCCATTATTCTCCATAGTGAATATTTTGTGTAACACAGAATAAAAATTATCCCAACTTTGAATGAATAAAAATGATGACATTTTTGTGATTGCTCTGCATTGTCTGCTCTTGCCTATTTCCTTCACATTTTACGCTGTTAATGGCAGAGTAAGTGTCCAAATTCCTACACAATGCAAATTCAAGCTATAATTGCTCAGTCTGGGTGGTAATCTGTCAAGCCTAAGAGAGTTTACTTTGGTCAAAGATGCTTCTTTGTGTTAAGTTCTATTATGCAACTATTTTGATGTAGTGGATCTGCGTTTGTATACATAGCCAACTAAGGGAGATAAATGCTGGATGCCCACTTGACTGGATTTGGTTACAGAGATACCAGTTGGTTCAGCTGGGCGGTGGGCCTTGTGAGGGACGGCAGGATTCCTGCACATCCTTGTCTACTCCCACTCACTGTGCGGGTCTGGGTACCCTCACTGTGCAATTTGTGGTCAGATCTGGTACCCACCTTGTGTGGGAGAGAAATTAAAATAGCACGTTCCCATCCACTGATGGCAGTTGGCTTAGGGTGAGAAAAGAATGAGAAAGACTTGAATTAAATTACTGGTTGAAAGACATCTTTTTCAGATTATGTTGGAGCAGTAAAAGAAAGATAAACATTTAACTTCTCTCGCTTTACAGAATAACGAGAAAAGCTGAAGTTAGGCAACTAGACACAGAGATTTATTGGAGTTGCATGACTATAGCAGTGCATAAAAAACTTCATTTCTTGTCTGTCTTCAAGTAAATAAAAACTGGGTTTAGGGTTCCAGCAGGAGCGAACAAACAAGGTAGGAAAAAGAGGCATCTCCATTAGCCATATAAACTTTAACTCTCATTTGAAACCAAGGTGTTTTGCAAATGCTTGAACTTCTTTTCAGCTATCATCAGAGGCATAACTGGTAAAATATTTCAAGAAAGCTGATTTCAATGGCATTTCTGCACGTATGTCAGAAATCAATTATTATAAATCTATAGCCTCAAAACAAGTAAGCTAGCTTAAATCAGCATTAAGTACATTTCAACATTTTATCAAGACTTAACCCTAAATAATTCTAATTTCATTCATCATCATTTTACTAAAATATAGTTACTGATTTTGCTCATCTGAATAATTGCTTGTTATTGATTTTGCTCATGTAATAACAATTTCATATTGTATCAAAGAGTAGGTGTTTGATTATACACTCAAACCAGACAGCTAAAGTGAATAGTGTCCAAGATCTCTGTCTACAGCTGTTGTTGATGATTATTTTCATCTCAGAAAAAATGTTTCAGTGAGACCTTTAAATCTGCAGATTTCTGTGGTCTCGAAGTTTATGGAGTGTTTTTCTACACAATGAGAATGTAAATGAAGGGAGATAAAATGGATTAAAGAGAATGCAACTCAAACATTGATGTGGCCAGGACAGATATTGCACAGAGTTAAAAATGTCCTTGGAAAAGAATGAGATTGTATGGAAATAATACGTGAAATTACAACGAAATTTTCCTGAAAGGTAGTTGACGTTTTAAATTTCACTTTTTTTTTATTTCAATCCCTTGTGGAGAAAAACAAAAATGGAGAAATAATTTGGTAAATAACACCATGAACTTCATGTTACTTAGAAACATGGAAAAACACTCCAATTTCAAATATCGTACAACAGTTTTCCTCAGAACAACAATTTATAGCTGCTCTGAAGTTTTGTATGGAATATAATCTTAGTTTCCACCTGATACAACATGAATTCATATCTTTTTTCATTTTAAATCACTGCTAGCATTATTCAACATACAAAAATTCTAAATGATTTTCACTTGCAAAACCATAGGTTACTGGGCTCAAGTAAAGTGAGCAGAAAGTGATGAACAATAATGAAACTCTGCAAAGAAAATACTCTTTCAGGAGCTGCTGATTTTGCCTTCATTAACTTCAATATGTGTATTCAAATAAATTTCATTCTACCTTCTGGGCTCTTGACTGGGAGATTTATTCCACAGCCATTATGCAAAACTCTCACTACTAATATTATTTTACCTCAGTAGAAGCTGGAAGAGTTAGACATTATCTGAATACAGTCAGTAAATCATGTTCTTGCAGAAACTTGACTACAAAAATACCCAATCCTCAATAGCTTTTGACTGGAGACTGGTACCAGGGTAGTCAGTTCAGAAAAGACCAGTATATATCTGTGCATTAGTAATGTATCTCTATTACACCTTTAGCTGCTTGCGGAAGTTTCTGCCTGAAATGTTATGCATCTAATTTCAGACATATAAACCTGTACTTTCCTAGATTTTAGCTTCTAATTTTGACATACATAGTAATCTGGACATCTAAATAATTTCTTGAAAAGCTTGTTCATGAAGCCAGAACAAAAAAGATCTACTCATTGATCTTCCATGGTATCAGGCAATTTTAGACCACCATTTTGAAGCATCTCTCTCAGGACAGTGCATCTAGAATGTTTTTTAGATTCTCATTGGCAGGTCTTAGTGAACTGTAAATCCGTGGACTGTAACAACTAATCTTGGGGTGCCAATAGCTGCACTTCGAAAGTAACATGCCAGTCAGAGGCATGATGCTGCTTGCAGTCTCAAGACTTTCAATACAGTTGACTTCACTGCTTAGTAACAGATATTGGGGAATGGTTTTATTTCAGAAAGCCCCTTGATCAAAATTTCTAATTTTCAGAAAAAAAAAATTTGAAGGTCTAAAGCAATTAAAGAAATTATACCTCCTTTAAATGAAAAAAACTTTTCACTTTTTTAGCTCCTCCAGTAACAGTCTTTTTTCTTTAATTCTTCTTTTTATATTTAATAAAGATTGATGATGAATGTACCAGAATGTAATTGGCAGGATTTTGTTATATTATCTCTCTGCTTCTTTTTTTTTTCTTTTTTTTTTTTTTCTTTTTTTCTGTGTCTCATTGTCCTAATGACAAGGTAGTAGCAAACTCTTGGCTTTCTTACCTCAGAAGTGCATTATGCAGTTCTATGATTTAATGTTTCTCTGCACTGGGAAGGAAGAAGGTCAGGGTTTTTTTCATATGTACAGGTTTATTGAATTCTTTAGAAACAAAGCTAGAAAGTAAGGTTCTCTCAGAGCTCTTTCAAGTGCACTCAGACATGCTGAAGATATCAAATCCACTCCATCCAGTTATTTTTGTTGACGCAGAAAGTAACAATAAGCTAAACCCCTGTTATTCTAGATAGAGGTTTTGTAACAAAACAACAGGCTCAACTAGGCTGAATCAAAATGCATTTCTAAGCACATTTAAAGTTTCTAACCTGATGAAACTGTTCAGTTAAAATTCCCAAATACAGTGCCCACACATAAACCAGCTTTACTTGGCAAGAAGAGCATGATGTTTTCCCAAGTAAGATTTCTTGTTAGCAGGAACATTTATTAGATTACACCAAAAAGGGAGTGGAGTATTCAAGCAGATAGCTTTTAAAAATAGAGTAAAAGTGCGAAACCAGGCCAGCAAAGCTGATAGAATTCAAATGAACTCTGCTTTCCTTTCTCAGTGGGTTATAGTGCTGCTATATTGTTCTCTTCTGTATTTGAGCTGATGAGTCTCAGTGTCAGTAGCTTACTTTCATTCTTCTATTTGGCAACAGATTCTCATTCAGACCAAATCCTTTTTGGATAGCAAGGTCTGATATGAAGCTCAGAGTGTTCCATGTCAGTACAGAGTGCAGACTATTTCCTTGAGTGGACTGGAGAGGAGTTTTGGAAGGAAAATAAATATTTTTATGTATTATTTGACCTGCTGGATGTATATACATACATGAACTTCTAAACAAGAGCATTTCTCCCTGACTCTGGAGAATAAAAAGTGTTCTAATTGATAACCAGCAGAGGTTGATATAGAGCACATTAGATGCTCCACAATGTAAATAAAGATAATTAGATTTTGTTGAAGCTTGCTGGCTTCTTGTAAGCTTACCACCATGAAAACCTGTATTTTAGCTGTGATTTTTGCAGAAGAGGCTAGTTCTCCCAGCCGTTCTTAGTTGCAATCACAATAATGAGTTTTTTAGAATATACTGGTGACATCCTTCAGTTAAAATAAAAAAAAAAAGGAAGAAATTCAGTGCTTTCTTTCTGTATCCTCAGTAATTTCATGCTCTTCCTCCCTGTTTGAGCTACTCTCACATCATCAGTGAAAGTGTTATTTCACCAGTAATACAAGTAAATTAGCAAAATAAGCAACAGCAAAGTTGTAGATCAACTGATGAATGACACAACTGGGAGTTAGATGTATTTCTAGATACCTGAACCCAACTATTCCCTGAAGGAATTTTAATAACATAGAAGTTTGCCAGTAATGCACATAAGGTCTTATTACAGCCTGAAAGCTGTCTTGGTTAAGTAGCCTTTTAATACCTTTTCAATCATAGTCTAGGATCGGACACAACTTTATTACTAGCTGGAAATTGGTTATTGACTGCCCATGGGTCAAGTATGTAGGTGTTCTTTAGCTCTTAACAGAGAAGATTTCACTTCACACACATATATTCCAAGTAGTGCACACACGCACCCCTACCTCTAACGACCAAAGCAGACACTTACCAGCTTCTTCCTGATGGACTTAGTGGAGAGAGGGATTGAGGTTTATCAGGGAATTCTTGCAAGGAAACAGTAACTGTGAAAACAAGAGTGTTAAAAGAGGAATGTCCCTAGTGCAAAGGAAAGGAAAGAATATATTCTTTGTTCCTGTGTCAGCTGTCCAACTTGGTCACTGCTAGCATTTCACTTTCACCCCAGAGATCAGCTAATTGTTTATGAAATGACCTTATTATTCCTGCCCTAGTAACCTTGTCTGGAAGGCCACCACATGCATTTATTATTCTCTGAAGGAAAATGTGCTTTCTTACATCTGTTCTGCATTTGTTTTCCTTTCATTTCCTTTAACTTCCATTACCCCCTCCCCAGATTGCTCATCTGTGCTACTCTGCACAGGGTGGCATGGGCTGTGCTCGTCCTACAACCCTGCCTGTCCTCAACTTTGTCTTTTCTGTGGTTCTGCTGTCTTGCATCGTAGTCTGGTACAAAAGGACAGAGAAGGCCACTGTGAAATTGCCTTCTCCCTCATCCCCATCCTGTGACAGACTTTACATCCCCTGAATTATGAATTCCAGTTTAGGATTGTAAGAATTTATATTGAGAGAGTATTGTGGACAAAGGCTCCTTCTCTCCTAATCTACCCTGGGAATTCATTCTCCTCTTACTCCTAGTGCCAGAGTGCAAAAGCACTGGCAAACCACAGTCTCCTTCCCATGTCATTTTTCAGCCAGCAATAATGAGCACCTACAGCATCAGTTCCTGAGATTCTAAAAGTATAAAAAGGTTTTGCAAGAAGTGTAAGTGACCCAGATGTCCTTCTTAGTAAAAAAGCTTTATTGTTGGCCATGTTCACTTTCAGTCTTTTCAGATTTCTTGTGATAAGCAATCTAAGAGAATGGCCTGGCTGTTCCCCAAGGAGGCTTTGGGCATCTGTTAACTAAGTGACATTTCTTCAGCAATAATAGTTAAGTGACTGACATCATTGCCTGCCCTTCTTATCAGTCTGTGCTCCAGCCCTGGCCATGCTCCGCCCTGTGCTAGTGTAAGTGTTTGAATGGTCATGCAGTGAATATGACTTGGGAGGGTTTTTGGGGCAGGAAAAGCGGGTGCAAGGAAGGTTTTACAGAAGATCTAGGTCAACAAGTAGTGACACAAACTGTCATGATGGCATCTGGAAGTACGTGGTGCATAAATGGGAACACACAGGACAGAGCAGCAACAGTTTATACTAACTGGAGCAGGACTTTCTAGTATCAGCCTTAATTTCGGGTTTAGCTCAGTGGGCATAAAAGCAAAGCTACAGATTTGAGAGGAAATGAGAAGATACCTTTATCACTCAATCAAACTATAAGAGGTAAGTAATGGAAGGTGAGACAGTGCAGGAGGATTTGTTTACATTGTGTCTCTATTCCATGAGATTACCCACAACCTCATGAATCCAGATTATCTGCATGTGTTTGTGGTCACGCCTGCAGAAATCTTGAGTCTTCACTCTAGCCTTTAAGTCTATCTAATCTCCCAGACATGTTTTTTGGGTTCAGCCTTCCCAAGGTCACTCAAGGGTAGTGTCTGTGAAACAAAAGGAGGGGTGACCATTTCTCCTGTCTAATTCACACCTTGTCCTGTGAGGAGAGCTGTTATAGGCTCTTGAGCTAGTTTATCTCTGCCTCCAGTTTTTATGAATCCTCATGGGCGGGCTTCAGAGACAAAGACCATGTTCGCAGGAAGTGAGTAGCCTTTCTTTTGCACAGTCAATGGGACAGGTTATAATAGTACTCCAAAGCATGTGCATTCCAAATCTGGTTGCCCTTAGCAAATAACACAGAATCTTCTAAATAATTCCAGAAATGTTTCATAATCTAAAAGGGCCTACCAAAAAGGTGAGTAGGGAGTTTTTACAATGGCATATAGTGATAGGACAAGGGACAATGACTTTAAACTGGAAGAGGGAAGATTTAGATTAGATATAAGAAAGAAATTCTTCACTGTGAGGGTGGTGAGGCATTGGAACAGGTTGTCCAGAGAAGTTGTGTATGCCCCATGCCTGGAAGTGTTCAAGGTCAGGCTGGATGGGGTTTTGAGCAACCTGGTCTAGTGGAAGATGTCCCTGCCCATAGCAGGGGTTTGGAACTAGAAGATCTTTAAGGTCCCTTCTAACCAAACCATTCTATGATTCTATGATATGATTTAGGAAGGTGCTAAACATCTAGCCTTTCATTGGAAGATTTGTAAAAAAGCTACTCACTTTTGTCATAATTCAGACTGTTACTTTGAGTAGGCTGTATAAAATGACAATCTTTTCTTTTCTTGTTTATTTTGACTGATAGCTATTGTTAGTTTCTGTGAAACAGCTATGGGACTTGGTAATGCAGGGGCAATCGATACCCTGAATATCTTGAATGATGTGAGACAGTACCTGGCTGATTTTATATGTTTTTAATGGTGCACTGATGCTAAATACATGGGGGGACACAGGGAGAAATATAGCACTCCAACTTTCTGGGCAGGTTCCTTACTGGTAAGATACACAAGGTTTCAAAGGAAAAGAAGTTCTCTGTATCCATCGTGAAAGGTGTTTCTGAGACAAATTCTCTGTCTCCCTGAGGTCTACTCCAGGACCTTTGGCTTTCCCTTGCTTTGTTTCATTTTGTCTTCTGGGCTGTTTACTGCTGCATATGGCATGTGATCATTTATGTTTGTCAATGCTGAGTTTTATTTACTGCATAACAGCCTGATTTCAGAGGAAACCCGGTTCCTTTTTCTGCTTGCTCACTTGATGTAGTCAGTGAATGCAGCTTGCATTCGCTTTCCGTCTGTCTCAGTCATTTATATAGATTAAAACCAGCAGAGGTCCAAGTAATGGCCTTGTGGGGAGGATTCTCCACAGTGGGGTGGCTTGCTTTACAAGTCCTCAGATTTCACTTTGTTTGTTTGCTTTTTCTAGACTGTGCATTCACCACTTTTGCATATTAATAGATTTGGAGAAGATTCCCCTCCAACATCCCTACAGCCTCATCTGTAACATCAGACCATGTTGTTTGCTTATTCTCTTCTAAAATTCAGTAATTTATGTGTCATTAATAAACAACATCCTTAGTTCCTTTCTTGGCCAGAAATGCTGTTATGGATTTATAATAAATTAATCTCACTGAATTCCTAAAACATATCTACACAGATCTCTAAAGCTATTTTGATGTTATACTATTTGGAGACAATGAATACTCCTGTCAAAATCTCTACACTACAAACACTTTACCTCTTCGAAAGCCTTGAAGTTCCATGGTTCTGTTCATTTCAGTAACAATTCCATTACATTACATCAGTGAATACACTTTATCTCTCAGTATCATTTCTTCAGGTTCCTAGTGTCAGGGGTTATGGACTATATTTTGACACATTTGCCTAACCTTTATGCTTCAAGTGTCTGCCCTGGCATTTTCTGTTAAATATTATATAAAGCTTAATTTGAAAGAGCAGGGGAATTACTAGCCCAAGTGTTCTCACTATCACAGGAACTACTCCCTCCTCCATCAGCAATTCAATAAGAAGAAATGGCTTTACGTCAATCTAAATTAAAGCTGAAAATTCAGTCTCATTGCTAGAATGGTAAAACTGTGTATGGTTTCAGAAGAACTCGTATTTTGTCATGAAAGCATGCTACTGTGTCTTAACTCTGTTGCAGGTGCTTAGAAGTAAAAGATATCTAGATGTGTAGGTATTCAGGATGAAGACCTGTCTTTGATCTGATGATCATACTTCTCTTTGTCATCATTTCTTGTTCATTAAATTGAGTGTGTTAGCACTTTCCTCATGCGGAGCTTAAATATAGTTGTGACCCCTAAGGCAGTAAAGCAGCAGTATTAAATGGTTGACAAATACTGGCAAGCTGAGTGGTGCCTGGAACCACAGAGATGTGAGGAAACAGAAAGATTAGATTTAAGCAAGTTGTATGCTCGTAGGGTTGTGTGTGAGAGACATCAGTTCTTGAAACAGCAGTGAAGATGGGTATTTCCATTGCAGAGGAGAAATACTTAGATCCATAGTTCCTATTCTGCTTTGCCCAAACAGATGGATACCTTATAATGTGCAGGACAGGGCCAAAAGATGTGTTGTGCATACTTGGGGTATAGGGGGTTAAATAACAAAATGCTAACGCTAAGACTCCACATGAACTAGCTAGGTCTGTACTTGTTTAAGATACACTCCTAGACATCTTAGTCCATGGGCAGTAAAACAGGGATTAAAATAACGCATCTTCAGAGCCTTGCTGGTTTTAGTAGAACATTTTAGGAATTCACTGGTGTGTAAATCTGAGTGCACCTTAAAGGTTCATCACTGGGACTAAATATTGTTGTGACAAAAGCAGATAACCCTTCTCTATGTAGGAACAGATATATAGATAAGTTACCTATGCAATGTATAGAAAAGTATCTCTATAATACACAAGTTAACTAGAGACTTTGTGCTGGCTGTTGCCTTAAGAATCCCCCAAGGATACATGGCCCTTTACAACAACAAAAAAACCCAAACAGAACAATTTTTGGCCATGAACAGGCTATTTGGTTTCCACCAGGAATTACTACAAACTAAAAACTGTTTTTACCATGTGAAAACTCAAACTGGCAGTGTCTTCTCTGAAAAGAATCATAATAATTTATTGCTCTTGGTTAGATCAACTCTTAAGACACTTCAGTAGATCAAGGAAAGGTCTTTCGGCTAATTATCAAGGAGCTATTCTTTGAAGGCCTGTTACAGTGCCTATAAATCTGTAAATGTGTTTCTTAGTCATTCACTTAGAGCTGTAATCAGTTATCATACCAGATGAGCTCTGAAGTCAGCAGATCCGTTGCGCATTGCCAAGAGGATTTTTTCTGTCTTATCTTTTCTGTTTCTCTGAAAGACATACGAGATTTCACATATTCGAAACACACATTCTTCTCAGCAACTGCTATGTCAAATGAACAAAGCTAGGGAAGATAATGAAGTACAGTTTGGTTAATTCTTATTAATCTGGCTTTTCCATGCCTGAAGTCAGCTCTGTATGGAAGTAAAGATTTGTTCCTCTTCAGTGAAGAGCTTTTTTTACCTTTATTGACAATATGTTATGTCCCAAAGGTTATCAGGAAGTGCTGCCATATCAGTGTGTTTCATTCATTCTCCAGAAATTGCACTGAATCTCATACAGAAGAAATAACTTGCAGAAGTGGCATACTGACATAAAAATAGTGTGGTTTAAATGGAAGCTTCTTGAGCACCTAAGAAGCTCCTTGAGCACCTAAGAGATATCACTGAGTGTGGGGATAATTTCAAATAACCTACAAACCTATGTTTCATGTTCTATAACAAAAAATTGCTGAAACCAACAATCCAAGTATGGCACAGTTCTATTAATCCAGTCTGGCCTTGTGTATAACTCTGGAGGATAACCTTATAAAGTTTCAGACAAAGCAGAGACTACCTAAGAATTGCTAGAACCTTTTCAAAGCATTGAAATAAATGCCCAGACTGTACAATGTAAGCTTCACAAGATCCAGTAACATGAATAACAAATAAAGCAAATTACAATACATTCAATAGAATGATGTGGTTGAAATCTTAAGAAATTGCAAATCCTAGTAGCTTAAACACTGGATCCTCTCAAAAATACTCAGTAAGTTTCACATGACACCAAACTGGGGGAGGCAGCTGACATGCTGGAGGACAGACGGATCTATAGAGGTTGGAGAAATAGGCTGATGGAAAACTCACAAAGTTTATCAAAGACATGAGTGAAGTCCTGCACATTGTATGAAATCAGACTGTGCAATAATGCAATATGGGAGAGGAGCTTTGCAGGAAAGAACTTGGGGATCCTGGTGGTCAACAACTTGAACTTGAGGCAGAACTGTGCTCCTGCTGCAAAGTAGAGCAACTACGTACTGGACTGTATGACAAAGAATGCAGACAGTAGGTCAGGATAATGTTTCCTTGTTTGGCACTCGTGAAACCACATCTGTAGTACTGCATACAGTTTTGGGTTCTCCTTTACAAGAATGACGTTGACAGACTGGATCAGGTCCCATGGAGGGCCACCAAGAAGGTCCTGGAGCCACAGCACATGACGTACAAGGATAGGCTTAGAAAGCTGGACTGGCTTATCCTGGAGGAGACATAGCTCAGAGGGATCTTACTGGTTTCTGCAATTACCTAATGGGAGGACACAGAGAAGACTGAGTTAGTGAAAGGATGTGAAGCAACGGACACAAGTTGCAATGAAGGATGTTCTGACTGTATATAAGGAAAACATTCTTCGTTCTTCAGAATAAGGGTAATTAGACACTGATCCAGAGAGCCTGTGGGATTCCCATCCTTGCAGATACTTAGACCGAACTAGACATGGCTCTGAAGAGCGTGCTCAAAAACAAGCCCTGATTTGAGCAGAGGAAGGTACCATGTGACCTCCAGCGTTTCCTTTGAACCTAATCCGTTCTGTGATTTCGTGTTTCTCAGAAAGGCTGTGCTGGCTCCTCTTATAGGAGGGGCCTTCTCTTGTTACCTGTGGTTGCAAACTGTGTATTGGAGGTGCAGTCTTTGAAGGCTTCCGCAGGTTGTTGCCCTATCTTCAGGTACCCACACATCAGTCGATCTCATCGGGTTCTGTTAAAAAGAAAGAGTTTTGTTTTGGTTTTTTTTTTATGCTCCTAGTCAGTCTTCGAAAATCTACCCTTATGGGAAAAAAAACAGAGAGGAGAACATTATGATCCTGGGGCACAAGACACTCTTACTTCTAATTCAGACTGCTTGTGTGATGCTGGGGTAGTTAATATGACTGAGATTTACAAGTGATGAGTAATTTTAGGCTACTTTTATGGAAAAATAATGATCACCCCTGCTTTTCAGCCTATTGAAGAATTTGAATTCTTTCAGATGTTAAAAACCGGGCTCCCCAAAATCCAAAATGTTCCAAAAAATCTTTGACCACTTTGAAAAATCCCTCTTTAATCTCCTCTTGGCGTCAGCATAATAGAAAAGGTGGAGAGGCTTTTTTTCTTTTTTTTTTTGCCTTCTTTTTTTTTTTTTTTTCCTTGTGTTGTCCTTTGTGAGCCAGAAAAATCAGATTTCTACACTAGGTCCCAATTACAAATTTGGACTTCATCGGTAGTGGATCAACTCCAGAGAGGGAATGAAAGTAGTAGAAGAGACAAATCAGCATGGGAAAATCTCTCCTCCTTCCCATTCTCCAGGGACAGGTTCCAAAAACACATGACTTTTGGCTGTCAGCTTTCTTTTGACATCTGTATTCCAGCTGAGAGCTTGTTCGGCCTTGCATGCTTTGATGCAGTAACAACACAGCCCACATTTTTGCTGATTAATCATTCGGTCATTTTGTATCTTAACCAGCTGTGATCATGAGCTATTTTTCCCTGCAAAAAAAAGAGATGTCACTGTTCATCATCTTCATATTCTTCACTCCCTTTGTATCATGGTTGAAGGGTCTCATCCAAGCAGGTGCTGAGGATCCACATCTCCACTGAAGGCAGGGAAGGATGCAAATGTCTGGCTCCACTCAAAATCAAATATTATGCCCCTACCCCTTCAAAGATCACAACAAACAATTGTTTAATTCAGCTCATGAGGAATTACGCTCTGAGTCAAATTTTATCCTAGGAGTAGGAATCCCCATGTCTATATCTTTAATTTGTGCTTCAATTTTGGCATTTGGGGGTTGCAACCCACTGCCAGCAGATGGAAAACGTCAACCAAATGCACTTCCTTTATGACTCACGCACCCTCTGGAGCGTGTCACAAGTAAACCCTCCACAGAAGATTTATGTTAAATAGAGGAAGACTGTGCTGATAAACTCTTGCAGCTTTTTTGATTTCTTCAGAACTATTTCAGTAACTCTCACTACTTGTTTTAGTCACTGGGGTGGAAGCTGCTGGCAGCGTTACGCTAAAACAGAGAAGTTCGAGCTTCCTCCGTGGAAATGACAGTGTGGTCTTCAAGGAATTCCACTTGCAGTGAAATGAATTTTGAATGCATGATGAAATTTTTCCAATGTAATATCTGATTAATCTGAAACCACCTAATAACGGGTAAGCCCTGACATAGGCAGTAGTATTTTCATAAATGAAAACACCCAATATTTGTCATCTCTTCATTCCTTTATTCAGAACAATGGCCTTTGTTCTTCAGGAATATACAGGTCAATTTTTTCTCTCCTATTTTGTCCAAAGTGACAAGTCTAGATCTTGCAAACTGAGTTAATTAAATCATTCTTCTAAAGACAAACAGAGTCTGTAAGTCTGTAAATAGTACGTCCTGGGTGCAAAGTGGAAAAGCATGTGTGAAAACACTGTCACTCCCAGAGCATCTATAAAGAACTTTGCTTCTAATCATCTATCATGAGAACAATATTTTCCCCCTGAGAAGAACAGAAACATGCCCTTCACTAAATGTCATTCACTTGGAGTCTTTGTTTAACACTTTGCCTAGTTTTAGTCAGGATAACAATCACTTCCATAGAAGTATGTTTTCTTTCCACTTTTTCACACTGAGACAGAGCTCCTTTCTACGCTGAAGGAGCAGTGATACAGGACGGTAGCTGTAAGTGTAATTTAAATTAGTTGAAGACCCTGATGGTATAGTATTGTCTTTAAACTGGTAGACAGGTAAAGGAGGGCAGAACATGTCCTTGAGAGGAGAAGCAAGGGAAGAGATCGAGAACTGCAGATTCCACTCTACCTTACATTCAGAATTATGCAGGATTTATGCTTTGCAGTAATCAGATGGCATGCCCCAAAGATGGCAATTTCTGGCCACCTGTAGAAGACTCAGCCTAGGCTGAGACATGAGCTCTGATGACCATAACATCTGAATGTATCTCAGAGACAGCACATGGCTGATGGATATTAATACTGCTAATTTTTCTAAACCAGAGACATTCCTGTGCTGAGTAGGAAGCTCTCCTTGCATGCTAAGACTGGGGTGAGAGGAAGTGCTGGGGGAGACAGATCATGTCGCCTTCCCTAAGAACGAGCAATAAAAAACTAAATTATGAACCTTGTCTCTTTAATAATTTTTTAGTGATTTGTAAGCAGCCCAAACCATTTTGGAAGGCATAGCCATGGCTATAAAGGCCTTGGCAAGGGTTTGGAAAGATATTTAGTTCTTTCATCTCCCTGAGAGAAAATAAATCTGCCAGGGACATTAAAGCACCAACTTTAATTTCTAGTTAATATTCTCATGTTTGCTGTCTGTCATAGCAGTGAAACAGCAGGAAAAAAGGACCTTTTTACGTAGCTGTCTTTGGAGACCCTCCCTCAGAGGGGCCCTAAAAGACCAGAGTGAGCATCTGGGGATTTTGTGGAACCACGGACACAAAAAAGGACCATAATAAAGAAGCTGAACAACACACCTGCCTGGACAGGCTGAAGGCAGGAGAAGAAAAGCACAGACTCAGCTTAAACACTACTCAGGTCAAGATCTCCATCATTTTCGTACCTAAAGGAGCCTGCAGAAGGGAAAATTCAGCAAGCAATGTGCATTTCTGTATAGTGATGAATTTGCCTTTAGAAGAGTGCTTGTATTTGCCTGTAATGGTATTCAGTAGTGTTTCTTCTATCCATTTCAAATAAGGTGTACATAACCACACATCTATAAAATACAGCTACTGTTTCAAACTATGCTTGTATTCAGGCACTTGTTACTTACATTTTGGTTTGTATGACTTTGTAGATTTGTGAGCACTTGTCTGTCTATTTAGGTGTTTAGGACAGTGGTGAGAGTGCATATTCTAAATCAGGATCAAAATATCTGGAATTAACTATTCTCTTTGAAAAATAAAGGACGATTGAAGAAGGCTTTGGGTCTGCTTTTGACAGATCAATGTCATCTTTTATAACATTTGAGTGGTTTTCTACTTAATGAATAATCTACTTTAGATATATTGATGGCTTCCCATTCTGATGGTTCCCATTCAGTCTGTCTGGAATGTAGATCAGTAAATAATATATTATGGATATGCATTATTTTTATTGATGAACAGAACATAATTTGCTAGCACAGAGCTAATTCTGGATAATTATTACGGAAAATGGGCCTTCTCTAGTGTATTAGCTTACATTTGTCTGCGAGATCTGGTGCATGTGCATGCTCTTATATTTAAACAAAAGAACCATTGCAGTCTACTATATCAAGGAACTTCAGAATAACCAACCTAATGACTTAGGCAATCTGCTTCTGCTCACTGCACTTAATAAAAAGAATCTGAGTTTACCATTGCAGTAGTTTCTAGGGATGTACAGCAGCTGCTACTCTAACTGGAATTAACCATTTGAAGTAATTACAGGTGATTATGGTGTAAGGAGCAGTGAACGAGCCAAACCATCTCACATGCGCTATGTCTCAGCCTGCTCTCTTCCTGCATGCCCAGAGACTAGAGTGCAGGTGGAGACAGAAATGTTTCTTTTACGCTCTTCAGAAGAGCTTTATAATGTTTTACGACTAGGTAATTTTTTCCATGAAAAAGACCGGTTTACTATGATTTCCTCTGACATAAAAAATAATCCAAAAAATCCCAAACCATTTCATTTTGATATTTTCAAAACAGAGCCTGGCTTGCTTTGCTTCATTCACAAGGACTCTGTGAGTATCCTTCAGTGCTCTGAGTCCTGCATTCACAGTGCTGGTGGTGTCAAGACTTTACATTAAGCCAGCAGATGTGGATTGCTGATCTGTCAGTTACCTTCTGAAAGGGAGGCTGGGGGTTAGGCTGGGGCATAACAAAAATGGCCAGGGACAATAGCACCTGGGTGAAGCCATGTTTGCAAAGGAGAACACTGGGCTTGTCTTCTTAAGACTGAATAAACCTGGTTCTCTCAGCCGCTTCTCATATGTCCTGTGCTCCAGTGGTGACCTTGCAACGGCTTTGCTCTAGTATGTCAGTATCTGTCTTGTGTAGATGACCCCAAAACTGAACACAGTACTCCAGATTTGATCTCCTAAGTTTTTCCACAGAGAAGAATGGCTCTTAACTGACCATGGCTCCCACCTGGCCAGCTTGAGGTACAGGCAGAGTTAACTCATATAGGCCCAAATCCACCTTACTCTCTTCAGAATACCCCAAAGCATTTTCCTTCTTCCCCCTCTGCATGGCTGCAGATAGTCCAACTATTATGATGTGGCTGCACAGTGTTGTTTTTTTTACCAAAACACAGAAAGTGATGATTCTGCTCTGCTTGGTCATAGTGAGACTGGGCTGGAGAACTGTTCCAACATTGGGCATGAAAGGTATGAGTGCAGCAGGGAGAAGCAAGAATAAAGCAGAGCTTTAAGATGTGAGAAGAAAAATGGACAGATTTGAGCTAGTTTGATTTGGAATAGGGGAGACTGAAGAAACATGCATAACAGTTTTGCAATGTGTGTATAACTTGTATAAAATGGACTGTGATTGTTTGCTTTCTCTAAGAGGAAGAACAAGAAGTCAGCGGCTGTGATTTGTAGCAGATAATATCTCTGGAAACAAGGTACTGAAAAGAGATAATCATAAAGACAGTAACGCATAGGAATATGTTACTCATGAAATCCTTAGATCTTTCTTTCCTGGAGATATTTAAGAGTAGTCTAGAGTACTGCTGCTCAGTGATGCTCCAGAGATCATACATGGACTTTTAGCTCCATACTGGTTTTACGTTTCAATGATTCACTGAAGGAGGCTGTCTATCTCAGCATAGAACATTGGAGTTGATCTATTTTCCTAGTAGCAAATTATGAAAATGTGCTCTGAAATATATCCTGGGGTGTACATGTGCTTTTACTTTATTAGAAACCTCCAACACTTACTTTTTTTTCCTGGCCCTGAGGAAAGCATCTGCTATTGTTGTGAAAGAATGTGGTGACTTGGAGGAGAGATGGATGATCATCCTGCATTTTAGAGTAGCATTCAGGGATGCAAAGTCCCCCAGCATTTTCAACTACAGAGTATGACAGAATTAGGTGTGGGGTTTTTTTTTGTTTCAGACTTTGGGTAGAAGAAACAACACAAGTCCTTATTGTAATGCTGCATGAACTTTACAGTTCTCTCCTACTCATTTCATAATCTCTTCTCCAGCCATAATTTAAACATCCTATTAGAGAGTAAATAAAAACTCATTAGATGGGAAGAGCACTGTAAAAACAAGCAGAAAATACATAATACTATAAAGGAAAAAGATACTCCTATTGGACTCTTATAAGTAATGAAGAAACATAAATTCATCTGAGGGAGAAATCAATTAAATTTCCTAGATTACATTGGTCCTTATTGTGGAATTATCATCCACACTGCAGAAAATGTTCAGATTCCAATACCGTGGCATTGATATACACTTGACAGAAGTTAATGGAGGTTTTTCTGTTAGTGATATGGAGCAAGTCTCCCATGAGAGGATGCTATATATTTCCCTTTTGATGCCAGTCAATGACTGCTATGTCTAGAATTCAAGGATTTTAAGCATGGTTGTGGTTAGATGTATGTTCTCCTCTTTACCATCAGGTAATGCCTGTGTTCCTGCAAACTTTCCCTAGAAGAAGCTTGATGTGACTTCAGCAGTTTGGCACTTTCTTCTCTGATTCTCATTTTTATTGGTTATTTCTTTTCTGAAAGTATCTGGTTTTTCTGCTTGACAGGGAAAATTTTCAAAATAAGGACAAAGAATAACCCGTCAGAGACATCTGCTGTTATCTAATCAATAGCTCTGGGAGCTGTGGTAGTATCACAGACATGAGTGGGTGCATGGGCAAAAGGTGGGTTTCTTTTGCATTGCTGTTACACCAGTGATGTGGGCACTGTGGACATATCTGTAATTTCTGTGCCCACTAGGTCAGCAATGAAATATGAAGCAGATGCTTTCGGACCTTGACAGGATTGGTCTTAATATACCACAAGGACTGTTCAATCTGGAAGCATACATCTCTAGATTATCAGTAAAACTTCCTGAGTGTTTTTTTGGAAATAAGAAGGTTTTAAATAGGTGTAAGTATTTTGCAGATTTGACAGAATAGTTGAGAGAGAATGAGAAATTTCTAGCAGGTAGCCAGAGATTTTACTGTCTCTATCCAGTCAATAGTTCTCAGGGATTTGGCAGTGACCTTGAGTTGCTACTAACAGCCCATGTATGTCCAAAGTAAACAGAGCTTAGGAGAAGCACAGGAACTGAACAGAGAGAAGACAATGTAGTAACTGCCAGCATATTCCTAGAAAAGGCAGCATGTTCAGACTCTGAAGAGGCCCGGTTAAAAGTGACTTTTCCATTGTGTAATGAACCATGCAGTTGCCTAGATCCAGGACAACAAATTAATCAAGCACAATGGATGCAATTTTACTGAGATTGCGTTGCATGTGTATTTACAAAGGCCTCTCTGTTATTTCTTTAGGAACTGAGACCCATGTGGCCTCTGCAGTTAGCTTATTGTAAACTGTACAAGGAATTGTGTTTATTAAAGCAACCTCAGTCAACAGTTGTTTTAGCAATTCCACAAGGATCCTCCATTTTCATCAGTAGTCTGAGCACTTGAAGTGATGCCAAGCTGATTTTAAGTCTTAGTTTTGGTGATTGTATGTGTGAGTACTATCTCCGTTATAAAGTATGAACGGACCCCTCTTTACTCACTGCATTGAAGAGCCATTTTTATTTACATAGCCTGCTCTGGATACCAGTTCATGGCATGTGGCTTTCTTCCTCCTCTTTCATACGGCCCTCTAGCTAGTACTGATGTCCAAGTATACCCTCTGTTGATGGGATAACTAGCCTTGTGCTAGTCTCGTTACAAAAGGCACTGCTTAATGCTTTATGATCTCCTGGATCTGGAATACAGACTACCTCTGTCCCCTGAAGAACTCGTGATTCACCATCCATTTTTACTGTCCCTGCAAACTTAGATGTCACACATCTGCTAAGGGGGGGACTCTAAATATAACTATACATTCTGTTTTTCTTTGAGTGATGAATGAAATTTGCCAGGGCAAAGTTTTTTTCACAATGGGCACAACACTGATTAGTACAAACTGTGACAATTATTTTCAAGAGTTCTTACTCCTTGTTTGAAATACCTTCCATGTCTCTTTATAATAATATATAAACACTCACAAGAATTAAGGAAATATTTATCAGTATTTCCACTATGTAGGAGGAAACAAAGACACAAAAGGTAAGTGCATACAGCATTTGTTGTATGGTAGGACAGATCAGTCTGCTCATCTGTAGGTAGGTGTTTAAGTTGGATGTTCAAGTTAGATGTTCAGTCCAAGCTATTCATCCAGGATCTCACCATACTCACTGGTGGAGATGAGTACTTCCAGGAACTGAAGCATCTTACCCCAATACAGGCATTTAAGTTAGGTAGACACAATATATAATAAACAAACACTTTTACAATAGATGCCAACTCTGTACTTTGCTAGAATATCAGAAAATGTCTCTGTTCCTCTGAGAGAGACATTGTCTCGGAGCAGGAGCAGAAGTGTGCCAAATATACCTATTTTAGAGAAAATTGATTGGTAATATTTTCCTGTAAAGAAGATATGCCTGAAATTAGTTTACACACAGTCTAGGCATGCTATTAATGTGCTAATGTGTTCTTAATCCATTAAAGCTATATCAGGATGATATAGACAGTAACGATCTTATGCAAGAGAATCCTTGTTTGTTGAATATATAGTGCTTTCATATATCCAGCTGCTTTTTTGCACATAGAGTGTGTAACATACAGTGATTTCTGCTCCATGCCAACTCTTCTTGACTATTAGTGATGGTGGCTGACATGACTTTAAACCCTTCTTTTTAATGATCATAATACTTTGTGACTGTTCCAAGATTTCTTGTACCTTGAAACCATCCTGTCTGCCACATGAGCATCTGAGGTCTCACTCATGAGTGAGAAACACATCTGAAAATCTTGGTCTGTTTATCTAGATGACTAGACAGTTCTCACCATCACGAGTTCGCTTCCTATAAAATGGCAATGTTATCCTTCTTCCTTCTCTGACATCATATTGCAGGATTAGAATTTAGTGCTTTTTGAGCCTTCTTGTCTGAGGAAACGAATTTAATGCTTCCATGAGGTCTACTTGTGTGCCTGTTAGTCACTTGTCACCCTAAAGAATACTTGGACCTGTTGGCCACTTCAACCCAGACTGAAAGGCGGGTAGAAGTCTCAAAGATCTTGTTCACCTGTATTTTGTGAGAAAAGATGCCTGGCTAGAGGAGAAAAACACCCAAATAAGAGCTCATTTTGGTTCTAGGAAAGACAAGTTTAAGGTGCCAAAGGCCCAATTCTGAGATGCCCTTTAGTAACATAGTTATAGGCCATCTCATTGAAGCAGTAGGAAAGGTCACAGAGTTTCCTTTCTTACATCCTTGCAGTTGATAGTTTCCTGTTTTCCTTTAGCATAGGTCACATATCTATTATTGTTGGCTGTGTTCCCTCACTCACACTAAAAGCTGCCTTTTAACCTGCAATGCTCAACTACTAATCAATTCTCTGAGCATAAACTTAGACCAACACAGCATCACGTTACACGAGCTGTGCAGTGTACTTGGCAGCATCAGGGCTGAACTGTTGAGGCAATGTAGACAAAAGTCAATTCTAATATCAAATTTGCAGTCAGATGTTTCTCCCTTTGACCCACATCCTAATTTTGTGCTTTTGCATTTTTTGCATTTGACTCAAAAGATATGTTACTTTGGTAGGCTGCCCACAGTATAAGAAACAGAGACCTCTTTGAAGATTTGCCCCTTCTCCCTGAACCTGTTTTGGTTAATAAGAGATTTACCAGAAAATGCCATTTTGAGATAAAAACATTCATAAATGCTGAGGCAATTTGTAAATAGCTTCAGGAAGAAATAAAAGGGAAAGGGGAGAAAACATCAAGATATATTTTGCAATTTTCAAAATGGAACATTTTAACTTCTCATGATGAAAAGGTGTTTTCTTTTATGAAATTACCTCAGTTAAGAAAAATGGTGATTTTAAATATCCACAAAGCAAAGCAGAGCATTTAGTTTTCAGCTAAATATTTTCATTTAGAATAATTTTAATATTCTTAATATATGTATTTTTCCACAGATATCAAGTTAAAAATTTCACTATGCCCATGTCTCACTATTCTGGTGACAGACATTTACTCAAGGTGGAACACAATTTAGGAAATCTATACAGACATTTTTTAAGAAATAAAGGACAACATGCACGAACAAGAGAGAGCATGATGAAATTGTCACGTATCCTAGCAAATTCCTCTCTTCAGGGAAAAACTTGCCACAGTAAATGGAAAAGATGAAGTATTTGTGTACATATTTTTATATCCCTTGTGCCCCTCAGAATGTAGTGGTTAGCAGCAAGTTAATGCCAGTGACCACATTGCATGACTGACTACAGATGTGAAGTATTTTAATTAATTTTACAAGGTAAATAGCTTAGTTATGCATTTAACAATCTGTATTTTACTGCATGAGGCATATGCAACTGAGACGAATACATTGCTTTTGAAATAAAAAATATAAACTGGGTAAAGGCAGTTGTCACTGAATTAATGAAGGTAATCTTAAAACTGCAAGCAGCATACTGGACATACATGAAAGTGAAGGAAAGAAAATAACTTTTCTTGAATTGAGGGTACATATTAATCATATCAAGTCATATACTGATACATTATGTCCATCTTCTAGCTCTGAAATAATGCATTTTGGCTATGAGTGATTCTACCAATTAATCACTGTATTTGTCATTTTAAAAGCTCTCATTGGAATTTGGTGTAAGCTGTGAAGTGTTGAGTAAAGCTGTCATCCATTCGGGTTGTTACAAGAGAGTCATGCTTCCTTTGAGCTTATATACATAGGGGCAAGATGTATCCTAGCTGTTTGAAAGGGTCTTAAAGGAAAAGGCTTTGGGGTGGGTGCAGAGTTTGCATACATCATCTTAGTGCATGAGGCTCTGATGTGCTGTGCCACAACACCAATGCCTAACTGGCATGTTGAGTGCCTTCTACTAGAAAATACTATCATAGTAGTTATACTAATCTCTTCTACTAATAAACTAAACGGTGTCAAAGCATGAGCACTGGCACTGGAACTAGTCCAGGCTGATTAACTGTTAGAAGGATCCCTGGCACTAGGACAGGTTTGGCTTGATCAGATTTGGCCTGTATCAGTTAGCATTTATCCAATTCTTGTAGTCAGAAATTAGCAAGAACCAGAGACCATGACCGATATAGATATTCTGGATGCAATTGGCCTATTTTGAAGGACAACAGTTTGAAAATATAAAGAAGGACTTTTGTGTAAGGTAGTCTGAATTCTAGAGAACTCTTTTGAAAATGTTTGCTTTAACTGCATGGGTGTAACCAGACTGAAGAGGTCTTTTTCATCAGTAATGTGACACAGAAAATGATAAATGTTATAAGAAAAATATCTACAGTGGGTTATAGACCATTATTACTTGTGTAATGTTATCCCAGATGGTCCCCCAGGGAGATTTTCTGCACTGAAGCAATATGGATGACTTTTCCAAAACCTCTCATTTTTTATATGTTAATAAACTTTTTAATACTGTAATTCTGGTTAACCTCATAATCCACATAAATGTCCACTTCTATTTTGGCCTTGCCAAATTTTTTGCCTGCGGCAAGGAGTTCCAGGTTGATCATGAAGATGGTTGACAGGGCCAAACAAGTTAGAAGCTACAAAAGGGAAAATATTTGCTTGTAATGCTCTTATCCTCCATATCAGAAAGGACTTAGTGTCTTCCTTGCCACTTTTTAGTGTTCTTATTTTCTCCTTCTGTTGCTGTCATGCATTTGGCCTTCCCTAGGGATTGAAACAAACCTGCCCATGAACATAACTTAATGCATGGTTGTCCTGTCAACCTCATTATTTACCCTGTAGTATTGCTTTTCACTTCCCACCAACTGGCTGTGAGCAACTTAAGATGCCTCTGGGGTAGTAAATAAACAAAACCATCTGAAGAAGAATATTGTTTGTAACAGCTGCCAGTAAACAGCTGGGTTTGCCATATAATACTCCATGCCAACTTCCAATTTATTTTTCAGTATTGCTTGGTTTTCCAGTATGTTTTTATATTATCAGTTTTCATCTTTATTTTCAGTTTCAAGGGATTTTGATACTGGGTTTCAGAGGAGTTCTAATCCTGGAGAGAGGCTGTCCTGCAGTTGTCCCTGATGGAAGAGCTTTCGTTTGCCTTTGGATGTGACATGTAGGGTGTCATCTCTGCCACTTTTTTGAGGAGCCTTGCAACTTCATCCAGCTCTTTACTGCACATAACTGTGATGATTCTTTTGCTATTAGCAGAGCAGGTGGCTGGTTTAGCTTGGTGCTATGGATTGACTTGGGATTCTGCTCATCCTCAGTGCTGGCTGGGAGAACTGTTTTTTTGCTGAAATAAACTGACCAAAACCCAAAACCCATTTCTAATTTTTGTTGACATGATTCTGGTTTTTGCAATGAATAACCAGCTTTGGAGTCCTCAGCAAGGGAGATTTTTCAGTTAATAAATTAAAAGTCAGTTCATTGTCAACTTTATTTTATGAATGTTAAAAACAGTAGATGAAAATGAAATTTCTTTTAAAAAAAACATTCCTAGGAAAACAGCTGTTCCCTTTGCCTTTTCCTTTTGGAAGACATATCTCTGATAATATCTGAGCATGTCCCTATTTCCTCTCTCTCTCTCATGCTTGACCCATCTATGAAATCGATTTGGAGTGAGAATCTTGAGTAAAAGGGACTAAAGGGCCCTAAGGAGCATACCTGTGTATCCCTGCAGTATGGTATTGTTAGTGCTAGTAACATGCCATAAGCTTTGCACTGAGTTTTGCGAGGTCTCAGGACAGAGGCTTGTCAGGTCTTTTCTGGTCAAACTTCTCTTGACCTGTCTATTGCTTTGTTTGACTTGGTTCAATTGTGACGGCAATTTGTCTAATTGATCGGGTGTCTATATCTTTTTTTTTATTATTATTTTTCATTTATCTTTGTGTGGTACAACTATAGTTTTATATAGGTAGCAATAACAAGAAGTTTTTCTAGGTAGAATAAAATATTTACAACCCTAACAAATGATGCAGTATAAAGAAGTACAGGCCTGCTACAACAGGAGGGACCTTGAAAAGTGGAGACACTGGGGACCTGGAGCTTGACAAAACTGGTTACAGGGGTAACACAGACAGCAAAGAGTATCTAACATATGTAAATGGCACTATATGTAGTAAATGTAGATGTAGCGTAGAGCAGCAGACCAATGAAAAATGACAAATCTAGAAATGTGTGTTAGAGAACATGTATAAATGACACTAAATTGAAGGAGAAAACAAAAAAAAAAGGAGTTAAAAAGCAAGAAAGAAACAAATGGGAAGAGGAAATCCCCTACATGAATATCTTACTCCTCCTGGCAAAGGACTCCAGATGTTGACCAGTCTGGGCAACGTCCCACTATTGCCAACATCAGCGTGAAACCACTCAACTTAGCATGCAGAGGAGCAGAAGGGTGAGCATTGCACCAGGAAAAGGTGGAGAAAACAAGAATTTTGTACATTATGACTTTAGTTGCATTATTACTGTTATTTATATGTATATATAAATGTTATTTATATGTATATATAAATAAAAAAGTGTGCCTCCTCTTCAACAATAAACAAAATATTGAATGTAGCAGGAGGCACACAGTCAAATCTACCTCACATGATGAAGAGTGCAAGTGGTGTACCTGGGACACTCAGGCACAGAGGGGAGGGCTACAGCATGTTAGTGTCATGGCACGCAATGCTCAGACCTCTTCATAGGCAGAGCTTTTCAAGTCCAAGCGCTAGAGTAGGAAGTGTTACGTATTACACAGACAGCTTCCAACAGAGATGGATTATAACTGGAGATGGACCATTAGTTATAATCATAACACATATGAAATAACAACAGAGTGTCTCTAAGAGGCAAATATCAACTGGCAGAGCTGCAGATCAAATGCTTTTCATGCGTAAATTGATTTCGTATATCACAGATTTATTCTGGGAGAGGAAGTTGGGGACAATAACTTTGAATAACAATAATTTTTTGTAATTTTTTTTTCTTCTAAGTAATTTTTAAATGTCATTTGTTAGAGAAGGAAAATAGGTAGCCCAGCTGGGAGTAGAGAGCAGAACAGCTCAGCATGTTTAAGATGAGCAGAATCTGGTTTAGAGTGAAATCCTTCTCACTCCATCACAGTTGACTTTGCTCTCCAAGAATGGGCATCCTTTTATATAAATCTCTGCTCTATGGAAGGTAGGTCTCCATGTTGAGTTGGTAATATGGAGTCCTTCCTTAGTAGGGGAGGGGGAAGTTTATCCTTCCCATGCTGAGAAATGCATTATATAGGAGAGGATGTTTAAATAGCCCTCTGAAGCTGACTTTCTTTCTTGATGCAGCCTGGAGAAAGCCAAGAAGTCAACTTCAGCTGCAAGTCTCAGGCACACTTTACCTGAGATGAGCCCATGACAGCATGTATAGTTTGTGTTGGATATTCAGTTAATATGCTGCCTGAAGTAACCCTCTAGCTGAAAAGCTCTGTTAACATTCAAAGATTTGAACATTTCACCTTCTGAGTGGAGTACAGACTGTTATTAGTTATAAAGAAATGGACGTGATAAGAATGGAGCAATGGGACCTTTGCTCTGGATCCCCTCTGTACTCTAATCAATTGACATCAGATTCTCTGTGTTTATATAGGGTTGAATTTTATTTTTTGTACGTAATTATGTTCAAAGTCACAGAAATCTGAGCAGAGAGGTTGCTTGAGCTAGTATCACATAATAACTGCTGAGTGGCTATCTTGATCTCCTGTGATGACATGAAAGGAAAACCAAACAAACAACCAGCAGACATGTTGGCTTTGTTTGTGTGAAGAAGAGATAGCAAATCTTAGGGAAACATGTTGCTTATTATTATCAATAATGAAAGCTGCCGTATTATACATTTAACAGACTTGGTACTGATACTTAAAGTCAAAGATTCTTAATGAATTCTGTGCCAGTGACTATGGTGACAGCTGAATGCTAAAGACATGTTTGTGGATGGTGTGTATGAAGAAAACAAACCAACACCATATCTTTGGTTTTGCAGTAGCAGGTGAATAAAAGATGAAGAGAGACCAGTTTGTAGCTTCTTACTGTGTGTGATGCTTCAAGGGTTGAGTTATTTTTCAGGTTGTAATTCATGATGATGTAGAAAGTGCATTATTTTAGAGATTTTGGGTTATATGCTGATGTTCTTAAAATCCATTTACACTAAAAAGTTCCACATTCTTAGATACCATTGTCCCATTGTAGTTGAAAGCACTTACTTTTTCCTTCATATGTGGAATTTCATTTCCCTGCTG
>NW_009602205.1:63287-66451 GCF_000690535.1 Cariama cristata
TAGCCAGTATAAATGTATGCAATAAATACAAATTTATTTACAGTTTGAACAGAGTCACTTGTCCCTTTCTACAGACTATCTGTTATAATTTTGAAGGCAGTTACTGTGTCTTAACTCAACCTTCTCTTGACTGTTAAAGTCCAAAGGGACTATCCCTAGCAAGTGACTGGAGTTTATGGATCCCTTTCTGAAAGTCATACAGTCAACAAAGGTCTGCAGGACAAATACATCATCTGCCAGTCATCCTTATTCAAGAAGCTCAGATGCTATGAAGCAATAATTCTACATGCACTCTGGCCTCAACTCTACAGTCATTATTTCCTGAAAAAGTGAAAAGTGAGACACTACAGCTACTTTCTTTTCTCAGAATGACTTTGTACAGTTGTTTACAAATTTACTATCCAACTCCTTCAGCATATGTGAATTATCTCCATACTGTGGCTAATATTGACTAATAATAATCCCATGTCTGAAGTTTCTTACAATTCTTCCAAGATGAAATTTTTTTTCCAGTTCAAGAAGTCCATCTAAATGTAGCTGTATAAAAGGAAAAGTGGATTCAGTTGGCTAAATATGGGCATCAATTGCCATTCAAGGTTTTTAGGATATCCAAGGTCTTGACCTGAGGCTGTTGATACAACATAGAACTTAGAGAAGATTCAGACCTTCCTGGAACAGCAACCAAAGGCCAAGTGATATACTTTGTAGTGCAATGTTAGGCATGGTGGAAACTTCTTCCTCTCCATAGAAACCAGATAGGTAGGATTCAACTCCAAACAAAGCCATCTAAATTTGGTGACTACATGTAGGTGTCTGTGCAGACAAGGTGTGCCAAACCATCAATGCCTGTTTGATATGATCAGTGAAGGCTAAGAACAACTCACCTTAGCACCTGCATTGTTTGACATGGGTCCAAGTGCCGTTTGAAACTTCCTATGGTATCTGAGATATCCAGAGGGGATGGTAAGTATGACATAGGTCCTAAAGGAGATCCATGACCTTCTGAACTGGCTGCAGAAAGTCAGACTGCCCTGTGCATCTCATGTTTAGACAACAGAACCAAGCTCAGATTTCCTGAGACATCAATAAATTGTGAAACGGTTTCTCACCAAGATGGTTAAGAAGAATAGTCTTGATATGAAGATGACTTAACTCATTTTATCTCAATAGTAGAGATGCACACAAAACTTGGCCTCTAAATGGGTAGCACTATCAGACTGAAATGAGATATTCAAAGCCTTTTTTTTTTGTACATTGTCATCTTTAGGTAGCAGAAATAATAGAGGATACAAGGGAAAAAGAGGGAGAAGAAATGTGACAAAAAACTGCTGAGTGAGAGTTTAAATTTGATTACATGTTTAATGCCCCAACTAAAATTGTTGTTAGAAATGTTTAGAAATGCCTCCTTCCATTGAAGACTTGGTTTTGGCACTTTTAGTAATATATGATTATATCCTGATCTTCCTTTACATGGTTTTCTATTCTGTTTTATTTCTATTAGTTCTGTAAAATGTCTTTATACAAGATGCAAAGCCCTGTACATTTGAAGGAAAATCCTGGTTTTATTTAAGTCTATAGAAGTTCATTGGACCCGAGGCTTCATTCATGAAAGCTCAGAAAACAGGCAAAATCTATCATGGTTTTGTTAACATGTAATAATAGCTGTAAAGCAGCACAAGAGTAAAACACCATAGATAAAAAAATAAAAGAACCTATGACCTGAGGCCACAGTATATTTAAGATCCTAAAATTAGTCGCCAAAAGTAATTTTTGTTTCATTTGTTGAAACAAAAAGTTCTAGTGAAGTCATCTGACAATCGCACAATTCTACTGCTCCCAAGCACCTTCTTGTCCTTCATATGTTTGAAAATGGTTTCTAGGATTAATTGTTCCATCACTTTTCCAGGGATCAAGGTGAAACTGAACAGCCTGTAATTGCCTGGATCCTCTTTCTTGTGCTTCTTGAAGGTAGGAGTGACATTTACTTTCTTCCAGTCTTCAGGAATCTCCCTAGTTTCCATGACCTTTCAAAGATAATTGAAAGTGGCCTTGCAATGACATTGACCAGCTCCCTCAGCACTCCTGGGTGCATCTTGTTAGGCCCCATAGACTTGTGTGTGTCCATTTTGTTTAAATGTTCCCTAACCTGATCCTCATTTATCAAGGGTAAGTCTTTCTTGCCTTGGACTTTTCAACAGGTGTCAAGGGCCTGGGATTTCTGAAGGACGGTTTTACTAGTAAAGACCAAGGCAGAGAGGACATTGAGCAGCTTAGCCTTTTCTGTGTCCTTTGTCACCAGGTCCCCTGCCCTGTTCAGCAGCATGTCCACATTTTCCCTGGTCTTTCTTTTGCTGCTGATGTACCTGGAGAAGCCCTTCTCATTGCCTTACATGTCATTCACCAGACTGAACTCCACGTAGGCTTTGGCATTTCTGGTCCCATCTCTGCATCCTCAGATAGTGTCTCTGTATTACTTCTGTGTGACCTGATCCTGCTTCTGTCTCCTATATGCTTCCTTGTTTATGTCTGAGTTTTGTCATGAGTTCCTTGTTCATCTATGCTGGCCTCTTGCCACCTTTGCCTGACTTCCTGCACAACCAGATTGACCGTTCTTGAGCTTGGAGAAGGTTATCCTTGAAAATCAACCACTCTCCTGGACTGTCTCCCATGAGATTCTTCCAAGCAGTTCTCCAAACAGGCCAAAGCCTTCTCTCTAGAGTTGTGATCCTTTTTCCTTGCTTTGCTCCCTCCTTTTGGGAATCTTAGCTCCACCATCACTTGGTCACTGTAGCCCGGTCTTCCCCCAGCCTTTGTTGTGACGAGGAAAAAATCCTATAGCAAGTAAAATACCTCGTTGGGTGATAAGGACTACTGACTTGTAGTTTTTCATCACAAATAATCTTTGCACTTACGAACATCCATTTGTCAGCATGTAGCACAAATCAGCGTCTTTGAGGTTGTACTTGTAAAAGAGAAACATTACACTAAAAGTTGGCTGATAAGTATTTTTTTTTTGCCAGAGGCAAGATAATGACAATTGTCTCAAACAGATGCAAAATATTATTTTTCTTTCTTCTGCTGAGTAGTTCATCCCAGAAACTGTTACTTAGGTGTCACTCTTTAAGGCTGGGCTGTCTCTTAAAACAGGTGGCAGACGCTCTCTG
>NW_009602206.1:0-11753 GCF_000690535.1 Cariama cristata
TCATTATACTATTTTCCATTATTATTGTACTGTTAAAGTAGTTTTAATTTCCAGCCTGTAAGTCTCTCTCCCTTTTCTCTGTCCCTTCCCCTCCTGGAGGGAGGGGTTAATAGAGAGTGTCTGCCACTCATTTTAAGAGCAGATCTGGATCTTGGTGAAACTTGGCTGCCTTCGCTGGCTCTGCTCTGCTCACCTTGCTTGGGTACCGGGGGGCTGGGCTGTAGCTGGCGAGATCCCTGCTCTGATGGCCACGGGACCTGCTCCGCTCCCAGCTCACCATCCCTTAGGCTCAGGCACAAACTTATTTTTAAGCAACTTGATTTCCACAGGACTGAAACACAGGTCCACAAGGCAGAAGTCATCTGCAGTGCAGTCCAAATAGGTCCCCAGTGTAGAAAATCAAGGGACAAAGACCAGGGGAGCAGCTGAACTGTTTCTTCTTAAAGCTTAGATGTGGCCTTAGGCACTGCAGACCAAGTTATTACATTTACCTCCCATGTTCACCAGAGCAGCTCTCTGGACATTTGGCACCCATCCAGCCCAAAGTCCCCGTATTCCTCCTTCGGACAGGATCTTCATAAATGCGTGGTGCACTCCTCGAAACCTGAAATCAGTATGCAACTCATAGGTAGAGAGCCCAGCTACGGAGAAATATTTGCGTATTCCAGCACTTTGCTGCACCAGGTCCTCACATAGGAATGGCAAGGTATACCTGCGAGGATCTGGCCCTCTGGATCCATTTTTGGATCCATTTTTGGATCTATCTTTGACTTTCATGCCACCCTGTTTCACCAAACATACCGGTTGCCCTGCTAAGCACGAATCTGGTCGCTAACAGCAGACAACCCTTTGATCCCACAGCTGGGTTGCAGTATTAAATGTATGAGATGAGATACCAAATGATGCCAGCAGTTTTGGATGCAAAGAGCAGCGTGTCCTGGTATTTGCAGGAGGGTTTCGAGCCCTGCTGTCTGCAAGGAACCCAGCCCTTCCCTGTGCCTGTGCATCCTGCACAAGCCATTTCCCCCATCCTTTCTTCCAGCTTCCCTCCTTCAGAAAGCAACCTTCCCTGCCCCCAGCAAAGTGCTGGCATGGAGATGCTGCACATGTGGGATGGGCAAGGGTTTGTGGTCTCTGGGACCAATACATCAGAATAAGGAAGGTGAGTATAAATGGAATAAGGAGGAATTCTCAAATCCCCCACCCTCTCCACTGCCCAGAGCTGTTGCATGCCTCCCAGGCAGTGCTCTTCCCCCAAAAGGACACAGCAGCCGAGGAGAGGGGGTGGCCGAAAACAGAGTGAACCACACCTTAGGTCAAAGAGTAATCATTAACAGAAAAAAAAAGGCCAGCCTCAAGAGGAACCAACCGTAATGGCTTTCCTTCCAACTTCCTTTTTCCCTCCATCTGCATCTGCACCTTCACCAAATCAGTCGGGCTGGCAAAAAACTGTCCAATGGCACCTGCAGACATGCCTCCAACTACAGCTTTCCTGCCAAACAAGGAAAAAAAAATGTGCTCCAGAATACACTGAAAATCTTCACGAATCGCAGTGCTTGAGCTGAAGAGTTCAGCAGCACAACCCAGGTGAAACAAGTCTAAATGGTTATTCCTTGTACTAACAGCCAAAGTTAAGGTAATAATTGTGGCAACTGCAGGTAGCTATGGTAGTCAATAATACTTCTGTCACTTTTAAGAAAGGGTTAGAACTTATCTGGGGGGAAAAAATCAAGTCATTATACATCACCAAGATGCTCTGCTTCTTCTCCAGGTTACATTATGCTCTTCGCTTAAGGTTTAAAGGCAGGATGGCAAGGTACACAAGTAAAGGATGGTGCTCCATATATTATAATAACTGAATGCCAAGCTGAGATTCTAAACTGCTTGCTGCTATATAAACTTTTTATTTATCTCCCATTGCTACTAGATGAGTTTTGTTAATTTTCTGGTTCCACTTATTTTAGTAGAACTAGAAATTTCAGTATTATCCATAGTTCCCCCTTCCCATAGCACCAGGCACAACAAGTATTTTGTATTAGATTTTATAAGTCCCATCCTAAAAACAGTTACATTTTGGACCCAAGATTTGATTTTGGAGTAAAATACTTGACTGGATATGATAATGTGTATGATTATAAAAGTACATGACTGACATTTTAACAACAAGGATTTGACAATTAGAAATTACCAATTTTTGCAAAACTTCTATAAAAATGTGCTCATTCCCCACAGGCAAAGAGTTAATTCTGTGGCTATATGCCACTTCCATTCTCAAAAAAGGGACTGAGTGAGATTTAACTGTTGCTGAATTAAACTTGCAAAACAAAGACTTTGGTTTTGCATTTTATAGGGATCACTTGTCTCCTTGGGAAGGATGCACAGATTTAACTTAGGCTGACATCTGTCATACACACATGAACAAAATAGCATTTTTCCTTCACGATCTGCCTCTTCAGTAGCCAGGAACTTTCCATCTCTAAGATACACCACCAGAATCAGCAAACCTTCCTATTCCCATTGCTTGTAATCCAATGGCATAATAATTTCTTACCCAGGCAGTATGACAAGCAGCAAAACAGCAAAGGATTACCATGCTGCTGCTGCACAACACCTAGCAGGAACCGTCCCTTCAGCAGCTGGAAATCTGAGATGTACCATCCCTCACTTCTTTTCTACAAAGCTCCAGAGGATATTTGAGATATCGATCATACCTTTGGAGATGTATCCTCACCCGATGTGAAGCTAATTAAGTTCTTGAGTGACCTCAGAGCTGAAAAGGGCACAAGCTGCAAGTCCAGCTTGGCCTAGCTGAACCTCTGGTTTGCATTACCCAGGCAGCTGCAGGATTATTCGTGGTCACTCACGCTGGTGTTGGGTTTGTGCAACAGCTCACGGTTTCTCCAGCAGCCGTCACACACAGCTGTACGGTCAGCCGTGACTCACCTGCACTTCCCAACATCCCCTGGCCCATGCAGAAATAAAGGAGCTACCACTAGGTCACAGACCTTGAGTCATGGTAAAGCTGCCCTACCTCCACTCTGATCCAGGCTAATTCCTGCCAGCCCAGGACAGCTGCTCCTATCGATGCGGTTTATCATGTTTCTCTATCTTTTTAGTACGGTATCCTTATGAGAGTAATCATGGTCCTAGTTAAGCCTCTGAGAAACTTATTTCAATATTTCTTACTCCTGCTTCTAGCTGAATGAAAAGGTACTGCCCTGGAACTAAAATCAGAAAGTCCATTATCAGTGCTTAAACCCCTACTTTATATCACTCTTTATATTTATATCGCTCTTTATATTTATATCGCTCTTTATATCGCTCTTTAGTGTAGGCGAGCCATGAAGAAGCAGCTTTTAGGGCTGCGGGACTCCTACAGTAAGGACAATCCCTAAGCAGGCAAAAGCATAAATATGGAACATTACCAGAAAGGAAAGCTTTCATCCTCAGCCCTGCCAAGCACGGAGTCACGGAGATGTTCATACGCAACTATTCGAACACCAGAGTATACTATGGGAAACAAAAGCAGGAGGTAATTTTTGGGTCTGCCATTTCTGCAGGTCATGCTGTGGTAGAGAGATCAAGAGATTGGTTGTAAAACACTCTGGAGCACGCCTGGGTCAGCTGGTCACTGCTCTCACATTCATGATCAAAATGGGGAAAGCGAGGGGGCTGCCTGGTAGCAGTGCTAGAGCCAGAACTATTTAGCATCAGAGAATCTCTCTGCCTGAGCCGTATGTCTGCCAGGAGGCAGCATGGCTTATGCCTGCACGCTAAAGAGATGTGACCGCATTGCTTCCCTCCCAGCTGATGCCAAGCACAACACCTCCCACAAGTGCTTTTGAGGTTTGTTGCTCTCACCATATTTCCAAATAAAACACAGAAGGCTGTTACCTGTGGCCAAACCACTAATGCATTTCTTCACCCTAGCATTTGCAACCTTATCTTTTTTCCCAGCCCATCCCTGCTTCCCTCAAATAAAATATATTTATTGTTCTGAGGACTCTTGAGTGCTCGCTTGCACTGAAGACCTTCCTGCAAAGATGACAGGGAAATGATGTTTTGTTTTCCCAGAAGCCAGAATAAGGCTGTGAAGGAATGGACAAGAGAGGGAAGAGATGATATTGAGCCAGAATCTCACATATTTTGAAGTGGGATTGCAGGGTAGACTGAAGATATATTTAAAGTACAAGAAGATATGGCAAGCTCACTCCAAAAGGCTGTTGGCCACAGAAGGCAGGACCCAAACTTGTCCTGTCGTGAGCAGATAATCACCTATGTGGCGGTAGACAGCCGGTGTGGCTCCTTGCCAGAGCTTTCGTAGGCCCTCCTCTTGCACGATGCCAGCGGCAGTGCGCAGCATGCCACGGTAAGGGACCGCCTGGCCGGCGGCAGCTCCATTGCAATGAACGGCAGCTTCACCTTGGACCTGCAGTCGAGTTTTCGTGAGATCCAGGGGAAATGTCACTGAAAAGAAAGAGCAGGGAACAAACATGAACACAAGTGCAGCTGTGGGGAGATCTACACGCTGGTTACATCTGCACCACAGTCCACCCTGCCAGGCGGCCAAGAGGCCTGTGCAAGCACCAGCAGGCAGCAGGGACCATACCCAATGGGGGTGCCGGCAATTCGTGGAGAACAGGAGATTCACGTCAAGATCTGTTAAAAGTGGCTCTGGGCATGAGTAACCAAAATACGTTCCTGTTAAACACCAAGTCTTTCTCCTTTACTTCTTTTTGCAGATTTGTTATGCAATACGTGTACCTTCCAAGAGATCCTGGATTAAAAATCCTGTTCCAGTTACTGCCCTGAATAAAGATCAGTCAAATCTCTTATAAAGCGTGTGGCCTCTCCAACTCTGCCCAGCATAGTGGCAGCACACGTGACAGTCAGGAACAACCCCACAGTGGCCATTGTAATGCAGACATACAGGCAGGTGAGCATCTACCCTACGAACCACCCTAAAACCTGCTGCTTTTCTGATGCAGACACAAAAATCATGTTTAGCTTGTTATTTCTCTCACTGAAATAACTGCTCACCAGGGAAGGTGGTCCAGCTTGATCTCAGCTTTCCAGGGCTTCTTCTGAAACAGTGTGGGTACATATTTTCTGCTCCTAATTTCAGTTCCAGACCAGGAGTGCCTCTCTGGGTGATGGACCTTCCCAGCCTGTCTCAGGCAGCGAGTGCCCAGCAGTAGGGATTGTCTTTGGTTCGATACCTCTGCGACACACCATCCTACAGCGTCCTCCCACAGCAGGACTCGGAGGTACCAGGGGAATGCAGTCACCACTCAAAGCCTCAGCAGATTTACAGTCTAGTTGTGTGTTGAGTTTGGTATTCATGTTTAAAGACAAGCAAAGATTGAGAAGTTGCAAATCATTAGAGATTTGCCTGTAAGAGCTTGTAGAAATTATATAAAATATGCAGAGAAATAGTCCCAATAAGTTACTGATCACAAAGTAGTGCTGTGCAGATGCCAGGGTGCTTCTTCTCCGTGTTTCAGGAAGCAGTTTACTATACTCCCGTTTTACAGACATCTGCACTGTAACCAGAGACCTAAGATTCGATTTTTCTTTGATTAACCTGTATTAACTATGAAAAGGAAATTCCTGAAGAAGTCAGCCCCTGGCTACTAACTTAGGTAACAGATTGTCCTGTCTCTTTAGTCTTCTTTCAGAAACCCAGGATGTACAAAGCTTAAATTAGTCACAACTGCTCTGTATTAATGACTGCAGCCCTTTGCTCTCGATTTCAACCTGAAAAACCCCTCCCTCCAGCCACAGTCAGGTGGCATAAAACACTTGCAAGGCTTAAATTATTGAAAAGTCACGACAAGCAGAGTGGAATGAACAGATTTGTTGGAGCAGAAAAGCTGGAGCAAACACCGAGGAACAAGGCATCCAGGGACTGAAGTTACCCCTACCCCCTGTAAGTAAATTTTGACCCCCTTCCCTCTCGGAAAAATCACAGTGAGTTGTACCTAGTTCTGCCACAGCCGCTGCACAGGCTGACAGAGCGAATTTGCTGGCTCGGGGCCATCTCTCTGGAAGAGGTAAGCTCTTCTCTTCTTCTGTAGGTGACATCTAGCGTCTAACATGAACCAAGGCTAACCAGCCACCCTGCGAGGGCTCTGGAGCAAAAAGCAGACCCTAGCTCAGTTCTGTTCTGGGTCGTTTAGGAGACAAATTGCTGAAGGTCATCTTTCTCCAACGCCAGCACCAGGAACTGCAGCAGCCCAAGTGCCTCTCGCAGAGCTGCAAGGTCCTCGTACGGTGACACCAGAGACTCCTGCGCAACAGCCTCCTGGGAAATGTAGTCTGTCACCAACGCTACCCTCTGCCAGAAAACTGGCAGTGCAGGTACAGTCGCACGCACAATTTTGCCCATTATCTACATTTTAAAATATATTAGTAATGAGACCTCAAGATTATGAGAACACATGTGGGGTCTGTTTGCTTTATGGGGTGCTGGCATTGACAGCGGTGCCTCTGGAGCCCCAAACTGCATCCCGGTGTCACACAGGCATCTGAGACGGATTAATTGATCCAGATCTGGTTTAACAAAAGCTGCATTAGCAGCAGCTACATGCCGAGCTGGAGTGCTGGTAGCAATTCATGTCTCCTGGGGATTAGGCACAGAGTAGTGCAGTTTGAGCAAGGGGCAAGCAAACCTGGGAAGACAGAAGCCGATCTCTGCCCAAAGCTCCCTATGTGAAAAGTTTAAAGCTTTTCCTGGCTGAATGCTGAAGCCCTGTTAATTGTGTGCCAGTCCTAATTTCTTTTAAATTAATGTAGGCGTATTTAGGTTCTCATAATGGAAAAAAGGGTAAGGTATGCGCTGTTCAAGTGAAGCTTTTCATTTATCATTAAGGCTCAGCTGAATCACTAAGTTAATCATTAGCCATTAATCACTAATCCTCATGCTGGGGATTTGAGGATTTTTTAGGTCACAGAAACTTATCCCAGAACACTTCCACACACCCCCGTCTGACTGCCTAACATTTTGGTGTGCAGTCCTGGTCACATCGGTTCAGACAAATGAAGAGAGCATTGGAGGTGAAATATTCAGCTAAAGTCAGATGAATTTATCTCATCAGTCACCAGCAACCAGTATTAAATTGGATCCTTCTTTGGGTTAGAACTCATTAGAATTCATGCAGTGATAAAACAAACTACCAACAAAACCCTGATTAAAATGGGAAGAAGCCATATTGCAATTTAATACACACATGCCTGGCTGCACTGAGGGTACGAGTGGTTCGGAGCCTTATTCTAGACAGTTTATGCAGTCTGCTATTGGCACTTTTGGGCCTCCCTCCGTAGCTATTCTGTGGGCTTGGGTCAGCTTGTGCCACTATGTGTCAGTCTGTGTATCATTGATTCGTAGTTTAGGTTGGAGAGGACCTCAGGAGGTCATCTAGTACAATCCTCTAGACCCAGCAGGGATAGCTTCAGAGTTACATCAGGTTGCCCAGGGTCTTGTTTTGTCACCTTCTTAAAACCTCCGAGGATGAGGATTTCACAAGCACAGCCTGCTCCAGTGCTTAACCACTTTGTGAACATTTTTTCCTTATATTCAGTCAGAATTTCCCACATTGCATCTTCTATCCATTGCCTCTCATCCCTTAGATGTACACCTTTGGGGACAGTCTCACTCCGTGCTTTAGGCAGTGGAAAACAACAACTAGATCCCTCCTTAAAATAAACCTCATAGCATTGCAGCATCCTATAGAGAGAGCAGCTCTCCATGGTCATTTTTAGTCTGGGGAAATAAGTCCTTTTTTAAGCCAGACTGATTTGGGGGGGGTGGTGAGGAAGAACTCTGTCTTCCCACAAAATCTTTGAAATGAGCCTGACCTGGAGATGGACGCTTGTGTGGCCAGCTGTGTGATTTGTGGAGCAGAGAAGGGCCAGTGCTCATGGAGGTCCATCAAAAAACTGGAGTTCATATATCCCCAAGTCCTGAGGGAGGCAGCTCGAGCAGACAGGATCCTTCCTATTTATTTATTTCATTTTTCAGTGAGACAGCATTTTCTGGTTTCTGTCCAAAGCCAGTTTGATCAAAGGCTGCATATGCAGGGAGGGAGCGTGGACTTCAGATACAATGGAAATGCAGCAGCAGGGTCTGGGAGGGATGTGTGATGCCAGAGAAAGGCAGCCAAACTGCCCCAGTCCTCTCACCTGCTTCCATCAGTGGTGACTCTGTTAGTTTACATTGGAAAGACCATTAACTATTATCTGCCCAGGACTAGGACCTAGTCTGAAGAAAACTTGTTAGTTACATCATACTGGTTGTGTCCTCCTCAAAATAGTGCCTTTCAGTAGTGTCTTGTGTCCTTCACCAAATCATACCCCACAAGCAAAAGCTAGACAAATAAACAAAAAAAATGTCCAAAATAAACACAAAAATTAATGAATGCTTGCTCCATCCTCTTTGCACCCTCCCTTCAGGTGTTTGTACGCACTGATAAGATCGCCCTGAGCCTTCTCTTCTCCAGGCTGAACTGTCCCAGCTCTCTCAGCCTCTCCTCAAATGACAGATGCTCCAGCACCTTTATGAACTTCTTGGCACTTCATTGGGCTCACTCCAGTCTGTCCATTGCACTGGGGAGCATCAAACTGGACCCAGCGCTCCAGGTGGATCTCTCTAGCACTGAGCAGAGGGGGATGATCACCTGCCTTGTCCTGCTGGCAATGCTTTTCCTAATGCAGCCCAGGGTGCTGTTAAACGCAAAGGCACGTTTCTGACTCATGTTCAACATCGTGTCCACCAGGACCCCAGATCTGCATAGCCGCTTTCCACCCAGGTGGCCTCCAGCCTGTACTGGTACATGGGGTGGTTCCTCCCCAGGGACAGGGCTTGGCATTTCCCTTTGCTGAACCTCATGAAGTCACTTTTTTGCCAAGAAAGGTTGGACCAGATGATCCTTGATGACCCTTTCAAACTGATATTCTGTGATTCTACGAGAAGTCCCTGTTGGCCCTGTTCTCCAGCCTGTTGAGGTTCCTCTGAATGGCAGCACACTCACCTGGTCTATCAACTACTCCTCTTGGTTTTATGGTGTCTTCAAACTCGCTGAGGGTATGCGGGGGTAGGCTGTGAGAACACTTCCTAGGTTTTTTTATACTTAATGAATTCTGTATGTAATTTTGGTGTGCCACTTCCACACACACAAAGACACCAACCTGTCCTTTCTGAAATCTTGTCTTCTGACATTGGAGTGATATTATAGGGGCCACCAGCAGTTTTTTAATTATCAGTTCAAGCTCTGAAGCCTTTGTCTGCTCCTCAGACACTGGACACACATCTAGCCTTTAATGAGAAGAACTCAGAGAGGTGAGAGATACTTTCCATAAGACTTACTACTTCAGGTGATGTCTGCAGAAGTTTCTTGCCATCTGCCTTGCTGAAAGATAAATGTCTGCAAATGACAGCTTCTCTGCTTTGTAATCTTGGTATTGCCAAAAAATAATTTTTTTGACTGAAGAAAGCAACTCACTGCTTTGCCACAGTGTCCCTGGCTGTGTCCCTGGCTGCTTGGGTAGCCTTCCAGCAACTGGTGCGAAGTTCAAGGATTTGTCACATCAACATGTTAAGTTTTGCAAGCAGTGGAGTTGGTCCTCGTCCCAGAGCAGAGAATTGGCTCTGCCTTTTCCAAAACAAGGGCTTGTCCCCTGGGCTGCTTGGTGCTTTGACATTTTGTCTCCATGGCAGTGATCAGCTGGCAAGGCTGATAAAAGAGGCCCTATTCATTGACTCGGGTAATCCCAGCCAGCGCGGCCGTGCCGGGTGCTGCAGCAGGCAGAGCAGCTGCTGGGGCAGGCAGGCAGCAAAGAGGCAAAATGGCTCTTGCTCTCCTCTTGGCAGCAATCCTGGGACTTCTTATTGTCAAGGCGGTTTTGTTTCAGATGAGAAATCCGAGCTCCCCTCCTTGCATCAGGAGCTGGATCCCTTGGTTTGGAGCTGCGTTTCAGTTCGGGAAGGCTCCTCTGGAGTTTATAGAGCAAGCTAGAAGCAAGGTAATGGCTGTGGCGGCGTGCCTGCTTGTGGGTGCGTGCTCAGGGTGGCTGCCGGCAAGGGGAAAGGCGAGGAGAAACTTCGGCATTGTTTGTCCCTTTCCTGTCACGTTTTATAACATCAGGAACATTTAGCCGGTGAAGGATCAGCTTTGTACAAGTAATGTTGCTAAGTTGTGGATCCGATCCAGGCATGATCTCCGTGCTGTGATTATCCTGTTTGGACCCAGCACCTCTGCTGTTTTGCTTTTGCAGTCTGGCTACATGTGTTCGTCTTGGTTTCAGATAATGTGGAAAGCCCTGTGCCAGGTGCTGGGACCAGGAGACTAATTATTTGCATGCCTAAAGTTAGGTGAGATTTTTGAGTAGCCGCTGGTGTCCCTCAACATTCAAGAGAGACACAGGCATGCTTGGCAGGCAACTTTTTCCATCCTAAAAAACTTATGAAAAATGGGTGTGAAGATTCATCCCCTGGACATGCCTTTCTAGTCTGTCTGATACAGAGAGCCTAAATGATTAATTTAGATTAGATGCTTAATTGCTAGGCAGCTAATACTAACTGATATAAACCCCAGTTTCCTGTTTTCATTCAGTGATGGTATCACCTGCTACTGCAATATAGTCAGCCTCAAGTGTTCGATACTGAAGGATTGCACAGCCCGCTACTTGCAAAAACTGGCTAAAAATGAAACCACTGTAACATTCTGAGATTTGAAAAAAAAAAAATTAATAAATACTGGATGGTTAAAATTTGCTTTCTCATTTTGAACTATTAGATTTCATATTTGTAAGTACTTCTTTGCAGCCATGGTTGTTATAAACTCATGGTGTTAAATCAAAGCAGAGGTTCAAGTATAATCAGCTGAAGTATGAGGTTTAAGAACATCAAGAGCTGTCAATCTTGTATTACAGCACATTGGGTTCACCATAGACTAAGCTCATGTGTATGATCTGGAGTTCCTTGGCTGCTTTGAGCTTAACAGGCCGGTTTTAACCTTATGTTACTATAACTTTCCTTTATCTTTCATCTGTGCATACCATGATCAGTTATTTGTTCATTCATCTTAGAGCAGAAATGTAGGACTGGATGAAAACTCATTCCAGTCAATTCTACTATTTCAGAAACCATGCCGTATAAAGCTTTAAATAAACTGATCAAGCCTCGCTTTAGAAAAACCGATCATAACATTTCTTTGACTCTTCTAATACAAGGCTGTTGGAGAACCTCCTTGTTCTATTGAAAACACATCCTGGTGGCAACCAGATTAAAGCAGCCTGGCAAACTGTCCATACAAGTGCAATCCCTTTTGGGGACAGGTGTTTCACCATGACTTAAACTTGCTTTAGTTGCCTTTTTTCGCCAGGAATCTTTTAACAAAATCTCTTAGACGAAATTTTAAAACAAACCTGACAGACGAGTCCTTTTCCGGGGTTCATTCCCAGACTGAATGGGCAAAACTTTTCAATATGGAAGAATATATTGAAGTACAAATATAAACTTAGTGGCTCTGGGTCCATTAATTTTAATGTTCATTTGCCTGGAGACCCTTTAGGCCACTGTTGGTGGTGTGGCAGCTGCTGACACATCTGAACACACCAGAAACTTCTGAAGGACTTGATAAACCCCAGGTTTTGTTGGGACAGAAACTAGAATGAAAAACATTTTCAATGGGAGAAAACCCAAAATAAAGCAAAGCAGAAAGAGAAGGCTGAGCCCAAAGAGTGGTGGTGAATGG
>NW_009602207.1:0-5346 GCF_000690535.1 Cariama cristata
AGGCGAAGTTTCAAGGTAAAACGATTGATTTTAAAAAACAATAAATTCGTTTATTTCAGTGAGAGTTTCCGTCTAAGAGCCAGGTTCTTGACGAGTTGTTTAGCCTCTCTTAGCTGGATTGCCTAATGTCTACTGCAGGTCTTCAAGTAAGACGGTCCTATTTCACAGTGGTACCCTGTACTTGAGTTACTATTCCTCGTGCTTAGCGAAGCTTTATTTCCATTTGTGGGATTCAGACTTTGAAATACAAACGTGGATCACTTTGGTGGTTGTTACCGGAGCCAGCAGCCTTGGTTATTTCCTCTCTCCAAGTACATCAGTTTCGGTCAGCACAGGTCAGGGTTTTCATATTCAAAGAGGCAGAAAAAGCAGTATTGAGTGAAAACTTTTAAAGCCACTTTGGAAATCCTTGCGGAAAAATGTCTGTCCTGGTTAGTGCCATAGAAACAATGCTGCTCTTGCCTTGCAGGAAATGTCCGAACTCCTCTACTGGAAAATCCTCTTGTAGTTTTCCAGCTGTCTTGTCTGAGGTTATACACTATGAAGATAATACAAACAAGTGTGTATATGCCAGTAAGTTTTAATTCCAGCCTTTCACATCTATCTACTAAATGTGTTTACTTGAGGCTATAGTGTCTGGGATGATGCTTAAGGCTCATTTTTGCTCTAGCTTTTTTTTTTTTTTTTTTTTTATTAAGTGTAACCTGTGCATTCTTTAAGGTTCTGATTCAGTGTCTAAACAGAGATAGAAACTTTTACACTGGATCAGCTCCCTGAGCTGGTTGTGAAGGCAGCGGAGTGCAACCCTGTGCTGCTGAAAGGCAGGGATGGGTGTCAGGGAGGAGCAAGGGCCTGGCAGTCAGCAGCCATAATAAGACTGGCTGGACCGGGGCCTCACCTGACAGGGTCCAGACCCACAGTACCTGGATGAGACAAGCAAGACAGACCCACAAATCGTGGCCAAGCTCAACCAAGAGCCCATGGCATCAGACAGGGTCATGGTGATGCGGCAGGTCCATGATCAAGCCGGGAATGCAAGTCCGCAAGTCGGGATCGAGTATGGTAGCCATAGCCAGGGTCAGACACAGCCCAGGAATCACTAGGCAAGTTCATAGTGACAAGGTAGATCCAAGGTCAAGCCAGGAAGTCAGTCCACAGGTCAGGATAAATAGGGTCCATGGGCAAGTAGAGGCAGAGTTGTGACAGCACTAGAGATAGGTACACCTACCATGTGGCTTAACCAGAGACTGAAGGTGTTGGTCTGAGCTTAAATGAGGCTCCTGGACCCACGAGCAGAAGGTTTGGAGGGAGGTCCCAGATCAGGCTGATAAATTTAATTGAATTTGATTAAAGCCTATTAGTGCACTCAGGATCCTGATAGCAGGAAATAAATGGTGTTGGGGATATTTCTGTTCCTTAGGTAGCAGGGTGGTTTAGGACAGGTTTAGGATGCTTCTGCAGCTGGGTCCTAAGGTAACCAGACAGCAAGTACCACAGAGATTCATAAACGTGGAACTGCTAAACCATCTGCGAAATAAAAGCTCTTAAAACTTAGGAGAATGTTTAGGTAGCTGTTTGATTAATTATAATGCTTTCCATTTCTCTCAAACTTCAGGCTGAATTACAGGCCAGAGCTGTGAGGTTTTCTTTTAGGCAGTAACTACATGATAGGAGTTATTTTTTATGACAGCTAAGTGCTATACCTGTATTGAGAGTTAACATGTGAACGTCAACAGACCGTGCCTGTTTCTTCCATGATTTTGCATCCACCTTGTCCTGCTGGCATTTTGTACAGCTATCAATCTTATTTGTTTTGACTCTTGTATGTCAAACCACCTGATGGAAGAAGCTTTTGCTTTTCTTTCCAGTCTTTGCCTTGATGTATCTGCGTGGTGTCTACTTCTATTATACAGTCTTCTTGTAGAGCATCTTTTTTGATGCTTTTAATCTATAGCTGTTTCCTTTTACATCATTGTGTTATGGGATTGTAATGATTGAATCGAGTCATACTTGCCTCTGTGTAATGTATTTAAATTGAAAGAAATGTAATTGGAGACAACATGCACACAGGGAGATTCATGTTTATAATTATTTCCTGTTGACTTTTAAACTTCCATTTACAATATACTTCTACTATATGGCAATCTTGGAGAGGCTTCTCTATGGGGTTTAGCCAAAAGGAGTTATGAATCTTACGCATTTTAGGAAGGCGCATGATCATCTTATTATGGAAATTCAGAAATACTTTTCTAGCAGAAACCAATGCAAAACTAGCTCAAAGCCCTCAGCTTCTAAATCTCAATGGTTCTTCTCTAGCTTGTATAGATCCACCAGTCAAATATATATATGAATATTGCTAATTAGATTTCCTAACATATTTCGATGTAATTTATCACATTTGTAAATTACTACTTAAAGTAAAATGGGATGAGGGCATAGACCTGTGGAGTAGAAGTATTAGGTTGGGGGTAGCTGATGGACTTGGCTTGTGGAAACCCCCATTCAATGCTGCATTTTGACTACAAGCTCAGGGTTATGTTATGTAAGAGGAATAAAAGGAGAAGCTGTTACATGAACCCGCAAAGCTGTATGAGACCCCAAGACTTGAATCCTGTAAGATATTACAGGTTAGGCTTGAGATACATTATTAGAATCTGGAATATGACTCAGTCACAGGAAGTGCAATGTAGTATGCCGCGAAGTGAGAAAGGTTACATTTAAACTTCCAAATGTAATCCTTTGAAGCTCTTGGAACTAAAACAGCTGTTGGTAGGAGTGCAGATGTGCAAGAGAGCTTAAAATATTCCGTCCTGAATAAAACCTAGTTTTAGTTTTCAGCAGCAGTAAAATCATTGATATATTTTAAAACCAAAATAAGTAGCCCATTAAATTTGATCTGTTTTTAATCCCACCTCTTTTCACAGTGGTTGGCAAGATATTTTGATAGTGTTTGATACGATAAGATTCAGGCGCCTCTTTGACTTGATTCCAGAAGACATTATTATTATTATTGTGCAATTTTTAACACAAACGTAGAGTTGTTTTTTCTACCTAAGCAATACACAGATCTCAGCTGATGGGCAACACTCCAGTTCAAAGAGTTCCAGAGACACTAACTGCTAGTAAATGTTTCTTTCTAGCATCTGTGTGTGTTGGATATGTGCATGGTATGCTAGGTATCCTTGGGAAATGGATACAGAGCATTGTTTGGTTTGAGGGGAAATGTTTATAAAATATAATGTAAATGAAAGAGGAGAATCAGTCTATTTAAACTCCCCGGTATTCCCCCAAAATATTTTATGTAATACTCTACATATTCAAATATATCTACCTTTGCAAAATTAAACATATTCTTAGTTTGCTTAGGTCTGAAGTCTGTATCTCATTCTATTTCTACCAGCTTCTGTCAGGGTGGCCCACATCTAGATTTCACACAATAAAGAATCTTGCCCCAACTATCCTGTGTGAAAATCTATGTCAATAGTGATAATAGTGTTCAAGTGGTTTTCAAAACAGAAACACCAGCCCCTTCCTTGCAGGATATACAATTCTTCTCTCCCTAGAATAGTATTTAGGACAGGGCTATCCCAGCATGGTGGTAATGGGTCCTAGTCAACTGTGTAAAATGAGATAGACTTACAGCAATTCTAACATCCACACATGTTTCCATTTAAATCAATTGTACAATGAAATGTTGATACTCAGTTCCAGGAAACTTTTTATTACTTTTGCTAATCTAGTCAGTAATCACAAAATAAGAGGCTATTTCTGATGAATAATTCATTGAATAGATTATTTTCTTTCTTCTGTTCACAAAATGCTCAGAAAATTCTCACATAACTTTATTGCCTGAGTTTGTAAATTTATTTGGAAAATGTTTTCCCTGTGTGGTGTGAATATTTCATGAACAATTTGTTGTGGATATTCATGATTCAAATTATAGCATTAATTCAGTGCCTAAGTAGTACGGTTTCTGCATTGTAATTGTGAGTTGTGCAGCTTACCCACACATTTCCCGTTTAGAATATAAAGTGTGAATAATCACATTCAAACATATATTTTGGGACTATTTAAGCTTTCGTATTTAAATTTATTTTTGCAAGTTAAAGTAAGACTTGTTTTTTTTTTTTTAATCCTAATGAATATTAGTGGGTTTTTTTCCATTGCTTACTCAGCTCTAGTAATTGCATTTTTCAGACCTAGATTTTCTCTGCAGTTTCAGCAGTTTCAGTTGAGTACTGCCTTCTCCCTTCACTTCATCTTCTAGACTATTTTGAAAAGTTCCTACGAGCTGGGAAGGATTTGTCACAGTACACTGCAGGTATCTTCATTCTGGTGAAATCTGTTTATCCAGTGAGGCCCTTTGGGATACTTTGATGAAAAGTACCCCAAGATGTAAGATTTTTTCCATACACTTTCTAAAGATGACAGTCAACCTCTCTTTAACCTAGGAATGTGTTGCTAAAATTAGACATTTATGTATGTATCTATATGGTTGAATAAAAATTCTTTCTAAAGCTCTAGATTGTGTTCTGGTTCCTTTAAAGTCAGTGACAGTTAGATACATACTTACCACTTACTGAAATAAATGCAAATTCAAGTTGTGATATTTAGGCATTTAGCTCTAGCATGCCTGTGTCTTTTTTTCCCTAGCTATAAATTCTACATTTCCTTCATGAGACAGTGCTGTGAGGCCTAAGTAGTTGTTCATAAAGTTCTTTGAGATAATGAAGGAAAAGCTGGCTACACGAGTGCAAAGCAGATTATATAAATATTGACCATGGGCAGAAGCTGTATTATCTACAATAATAGATTTTGACAGTTTTTTAATAAGCTTCAGTTAAATCTACATATTGCTAGTGTCTGAAAACATATTTGTTCTTGGCGATTATAGGTGGGAAATATGGAATGTCAGGGAAGGGTTTCCACTGAAGTTGTGGCTTTCTATCTAGGTAATTGAATTCTTCATTGCTGGCCAGCGTTGCTAGTTTAATCTGATTCTGTGCAATTCAAAAACCCACCTCTTTGGTGTGGGAATCTGATATTAACAATGTCTTGGAATTCTCATGGCAGTGGCGAAAGGTTCAGTAGGGAAGGCAGAGGAGAGAATTTGGTCTTACTCAGTAACTCATTTTCTGTGAGGATGACTGAGCACTGGCACAGGTTGCCCGAAAAGGTTGTGGAGTCACTTTCCATGGAGATATTAAAAAACTCTCTGGAGATGGTCCTGGGCAACCAGCTGTAGGTGACCCTGCTTGAGCACAGGGGTTGGACCAGATGATCCCTAGAGGTCCCTTCCAACCTCAACCGTTCTGTGGTTCTGTGGGTGTAGGGGAGGGAGCAGCA
>NW_009602207.1:5363-12462 GCF_000690535.1 Cariama cristata
GAATCTGGTGGTCCTTCTTTAAATGGAAGGTGTAGTGAAAGCATAATTGGGAGAGAGAAAGGGTCTGGGAGTTGAGGAAGGCCTAAAGTATCTCAGGACACAGAATAATGTCCAGGAACTGAAAATTAATTTTCTTCCTGTGTAATATGATTTGGAGTTATTGATTACTTCACATTGGAAATTTTGGCAGCAAAAGCATCAGAGAGCATTATCAGCACTGTTGTAGAGTAGCTAAATGTTTGTTTTATCCTTGATCAAAATCTCTTCTTCCTCTGACATTCTCAATCGACTTATTAGCTGTGTCTTCTTGTCATTCGGGGGGATTATGTCTTTTTGATGAAAGAGCTGTTTATGAATCTCACATATCTACAGGACAGCAAGGCATGTTGCCAAGCTTTTTTTTTCTCCACACAGATGCATGTTTTCACTTCTTCCAATTGGCTTATTATTTATTCCGTGACTGCAGGAGCAATTTCTCTCTGTAATTCATTCTGTAAGTACAGACGTTATGCATTCTTCCCCTGGACATGTAGGGATATGCAAGCTTTTGGCTGATGACGTCCACCTCTTCCTTTTCCAGAGACAGAACCAGCCTTACTGCAGGGATTCTACAATGTCTGAAAAGGACCAGTTCTGGGAGGAAGAGCAGCTATCTCAAACTCAACTTGGGCAAAACTGAAGTGGCACTATCTGACTTACCCGTTTTCTCCAGGAAGCATTTTCCTTTCCTCTTATTGCAAAAGCCTAGCCTCTGAGAATTTTCTCATACAACAACCAACTTTAAAGGGCAGAATATTGGTATATTGACTGAATCACAAAATTCATCATAAGTCTGCCATCTATATCCAGAAGAGGAGCTATGGAAACCACCACAGCAAATTATGCTGTCATAGTGTTTTTTTTGGCGAGGATATCCATAGTCCTTAGAAGAAGTTATTTAGGTGGCTAGTTTAATTTGATATAAACAGAATGATATGGCAGAACTTTTTACTGTTATTTTTGAGGGTTAGGATTTTCAGTATGAGTCATTCTGTGACCCTCACAACCATTTATACACAGCTTCTCCTCAGATCTTTGCCAAAATCCTTGAATACGTCTCGTGCTCTTTATGGGAGTATTATAAAGAAGTTAAAGCAATAGTCTATGACGAACTGACATCCAAGAACTGATTCTCCTGATACTGGAGATTAATCCATAATGCTCATTACATCTGTAACTCATTTATTCAGCACCAGATACCTCTTTTTACCATAGTTTATGCAACATTGGTCCCAGGTTAGTGTTCTCCAGTACTGACTCAAATCTGGTTTTGCACTCCGCAGTTCTGGATGCTTCACTACTTTTAAAGATTAATTCCACAATGCAGTAGCTTTCAGTATTTGAGGTTTTTTTTTTTGTTATTGTTGCACACTTCTGATTTCTTTTCATTCCTTTAATTTCCTTTCAATGAAATTTCATTTCATTTTTATACATATCAGATTTCTCCTGCCTTTTTGTTTCTCTATGTGCAAAACCCACAAAGACAAAAATGAGAACTCCAGCAGTTTCCTAGGTCATTTTGCCCAGAGGCAATCTCATCCAAATATTGCTGTCACTGGGAAGTTTGGGGTTGGTTCGGGAAAGCAATTCTTACATTTCTTCAAGGGACGAGAAGATATTCCAGACATTTCCATCACCATCTGTATGAGAGACAAACTGAAGTCAGAAAGAGAGAAGCTGGGAGCTGTGTTAGTATGCGTCGTATTAATGGTTATACTGTTGGAATTGATAAATGCTATCAGGTGAATAAAGACAAACTACCCAGTAAGTTAAATTTACAAAAGAAAGAAACTAAAACATAAGGAGGTGTTTAATTAGGTACGTTTAATCTCTTAACTCTGCCATTTCTTTTTTCAGTCCAGTGTATTCTGGACAAAGCTCTGCGGTTTTTTGGTTGTGGGTTTTTTAAATTATTTATTTATTTTGGGGGTTTGATAATGTTTCCATTGACTGAAGAGATTATTAAGTCAAGAAAAAAATCATTGAGATCAAAAGAAACAATACAAAGACCTGCAAGTAGCAGAAGCAATACAAACAGTGAAGGATGGAAGGAGAAACCTAAAAGAAAAGTGAAAATTAAAATAACGAGATACACATGCTGCTTACCTCTTTGTAGTTATATTGTATAACTTTCCTTGTTCTTAGGGTTTTGCACATAGGATACTAGTCTGTCTGGCAGAGTTATATCTTCTCTTTTAGTGAGTAATGTAATATAAAGGCTATTCCCCAAAAATCTGTGTTTTACAAAGTTTAAGACAGCTCTTGTTTCCACAACTTACAGCTTAAACTCTCAACATTTTAACCGAAATCCATGTAGGTTGTTTTACAGTGTTTTACTGCCAGTAACTCTTTTTTAAATGACAGCTTATACATTTATTGATGCTTGGCATGATCTTTAGAGAATTCATGGGAATTTTGAATGTTCATGGAAGAAAAGTGTAGAACACCAACTGTTGGCAATGAAACAAAACCAAAAAGTTATTTTTAGGTTATTCACTTTACAGATTACACCTATTCATTTACTGTACCTTAATTCTATCCCCTGGGCCCGTAGCAGCATGTGTCCAGAAAAGGGCAAAACCACCCTCATTTCATCTTCTGGAAGTTTTATAGTTCAGTGGTCCATGGAAGAAGAAGTAAAGGCTATATATAGGTCTGCACGGATGCTGCGTACGATGCTGATCAGCCAAATAAACCTGCTGTATCAGTGAATAGGTGAGTCAGCAAAGCATCTGCAGAGAGAAAAGCAGGCACGACTGTTGCTAAGATACCATCGTTGCAACACAAAAAGTAATACAAATTGAGTTTCTTTGTTAATAACTTACTGCAGCAAATGTATAGTAATCATGGCAGGTAGAAAAAATAATGGATATTCTGCATGTACAGGAAGTTAAGTCACATGGTGAAATGGAGCCGGGCTGTAGGTGGGAGCTTTGAGGCCCATCCTGATGGAAAAAATAGGCAGCACTGACAGATTAATAAAGACCTGCTATGTGTTCATTTTGGTTTTGCTGTGAATGTGGCTGATGAAATTGGCTTGAGTTTTGCTGAAAAATTATGGGTTGTATCAGGTACAAGTGTCTGAATGTTAGTACCCGTGTACTGGAAACCATCCTAAACTCATTAATCCAAGCCTAAGACTTGCATGAACAATTGAATTTACTGAAAAGCATGCTTGGTTTAGTTGACTGGAAAGTGGTAAATGATTTCAGAGCTGGAACCACTTTTCAGCTGGAGACATTGTCATTTGCATTTGAAAATAATGTTGTAAATAACACTGTACTTTGAGCCAATATGTGATATTATTTCAGTAACTGAAGATTTGGGAAATCTGCCTAACATCCTCAAGCACGCTACTCCTGCTTAAAATACACAGAGTTTTTTTCCAGTTCCAGAGATTGGAGAGTGACCTATTTTTCCTTGGACAGCTAGTGCAGACTATATGGGTAGTAAAAATAAAACTTACTTTTTTAGAAGAAAATGATTACTAAATAGTCTGAGGTCTTGAAAAACAGAACTAAGATTCTCCAGGTGTTTGAGTTCTCTGACCTGACTTGCGTTGTGTTCATATTGATTTTGGTATAAAGCTTTAATGCCAAGCATAGAACAAATGTTTTTATTTAAACAAACCATTAAACATTTTTAAGTTCTCCTGACTGTTGACGTCTAAAATGGACAATGCTTTAATTGCATTACAGTTTTAAAAGAACATAATGGAAGCCTTAAGCAAATTCTCCAGAGCAAGAGTAAGATACCTAACCCTGAAGTTTAAATTCTCAATCTTGTCTAAGAGACGGTGTGCAAGAGGTTGAACAAATAACTACCGATTTATATATATGGAAGTAGAAAATACAGAGTCAAGGCGTGATGGGGTTGGTGGTGCAACACAGAGAGCATAGAAAAATGAAGGTTCTGGGAAAAGGGACATGGGTATGGGAACAAGCCAAGTGTCCTTGGACTAGAGGTGCAGTTGTTAATTATGTATGGGTGATTTATTTGGGTTGCAGATTAACCGTGCTGTGGATTCAGAGATGCTACTTAAGACTCCATGAGGAGCCAGCTCAGGTCTATGGAGTTTGTTAGCTTTGATGCAGTGTGGTGCAGAGCTGTGGAGTGGCCAGCTCAGCAGTGCAGGCACTTTTAGGCTGAGCTAAAAAGCCCAGATAGAGCTCAGCTAGCAATTGGTCTGAGCTCACTCCCTGTAAATCCTCTCAGGATTGTGTCATGCTCTTTAGTATGTCCTGGCAGAATACCTAGCTTGTTCTAAGTATCTGCTATTGTGGCTAATGAAGATCTGATTGTATACTCATTAGTTAATTTGTTAGTTGTGAGTCACTATCTTGGAGGAAAAATATCTCCCAAACTTAGAGAACTTGGTCATCCTTGTTTTAAATAACTGCTACATACTGCTTAGTCACTTTATGGCAAAGACTGGAATTAAATCTGTTCTCCAGTTTTACTGCACAAATCATAAGACTATCTTTTTCTCCAACCTCCTATTTCCAATGCTGTCTGCCTACAGTTTTCTCTAACAAGTGTCGCAGTGTCCCACATACAGTCATCCCTCCACGGCATCACCTTGCTTCATCTCAAGAGAGAAGGGCCTGAGAGCAAAAAGTATATGAGCAGAAGTTAATTTCATGTCGTTTATAATGTCATTTTATATTGACTGTAGGTGCCAAGATTTTGGTAGTGGGGCAGAGGGAGGCTGCAGGGGTGGCCTCTGTGGGAAGACATCAGGGACTGCCCTGTGCCAAGTTGGTGGCACCTCTGTGAAAACATGTTTTTGAAAACAAGTGTAAAACGTTGAATAGAGAGAGGAGAAGGGAACAAAAAGAGTGAGGAACAACAGTGAGAACACCAAGGTCAGAGGAGGAAGAGGTGCTCCATGGCAGAGAAGGATATTCACTGCAGCCCAAGGAGCGCCAACACCAGAGCAGATATTTGCTGCAGCCTGTGGAGGACCCGCACCAGAACAGATGGATATTCCTGAAGGAACTGCAGCCTATGCAGATCACATGTCAGAGCACGTGCTCACTTTTAACTAGCAGAAAAACAAAAAAAGGCACAGCTTAGCTTTGGTCCCAGGTAACAGTTTATGGAGAATGCACGCATTCTTAGGGATGAGGGCTTCAGAGCCTAACAATGACACTTTTAGGCTTATTTCAGTCATGTTTGGAGCTCTATAGCGCATATTACCAGCAAAGTGGAAAGATTCTGAGGTTTATTGTGATTCTAGTTTTTTGACAGCAGGTTCAAGACTGCAGTGTCTAATGATTGTATCACAAAAACATAAAGCTAGAACTTAAGTTTCAACACTAGTTTCTAATGTTTTTTAACCTCAAATACTTTCAAAGCTAAAGTATGTCAGTCACAACCTGCTGTTCTGCTGTCCATGACATTGGGCTTTTTGAGAAGCAAAACAGTTACCAAAGAAAACAAATTTGAAGGTGAGGATTGCTTTTTAACCTTACGTTCAGTTCACACAAAGAGAAATATTTTCTGTCTGTCCTAAATATTTGATTATCTCTGTTGTGAAAGTGATCTTGTGCTGAATGTGGGATAGAGAACCCTGTCAAAAAAGTCAGGAAGAGTCAGAAATTGACCTGAAGCTGAACTCTCTGGGTGAGAAACAAATCAATCTGTTAGATGCCAAAGATAAATCAGAATTTTGATGGAATCAGAAGTAAATCTATTTGCCTTCAGTGCTGTTGTTCAGGCCAGGAAAAATGGGACCTCAACAGCTAGTACTTGCACATGAAAAGAAGGCTAGAAATTTTCTTAGTCTCTGCAAAAGCATGATTGTGCTCGCTCGGTCTCCTTTACTTTACTCTTAGAACTCAGAGGTAGGAGGATCACGTCTGAAACTCATACTCATCCTCATATTTGATCTCGTTCTTTTTCTTTTCAGTAATAAATCCCTAGAACATGTAGTTCAGAGCTGTGGTTTGTATATGCAGGGAGAAGACACGAATGGCCAAAGCTCAGTTAGAGTTGAAACTGGCCAGTGTTGTGTCAGATAACAAGACGGGCTTTTTAAAGTATGCTAATAGCAAGAGGAGGCCTAAAGAAAACATTGAATGGATACTTGTTGAAGATGGTCATCTGACTAATAGGGATGCAGAAGAAGTGGAGGCATTCAATGCTTTTTTTGTCTCAGTCTTTAATAATACTGATAGACCTTGGGCTGCCCAGTCCCCTGAGTCGGAGGACCACAAGTGTGGGAACAGGGACCTTCCATTTGTGGGCACTGAAATTGTCAGGGACCAGTGGTATCAGCTGAATGTTCACAAGTCCATGGGGTCTGATGGGATTCATCCCAGAGTACTGAAGGAGCTGGTGGATGTTATGGTGGGACCCCTCTCCATCATCTACCAAAGGTCTTGGGAGTCTGGGGAGATCCCCGCTGAGTGGAAGCGAGCCAGTGTTATTGCAGTTTACAAGAAGGGCATGAGGCAAGACCCAGGGAACTACAGACCTGTTAGTCTAACCTCAGTCCCTGGAAAAATGATGGAGAAGATTATACTGAGTGCTGTTGAAAGGCATTTAAAGAATAATGCAATCATCAGGCACAGTCCACATAGCTTCACAAAAGGAAGGTCCATGTTTAATTTGATCTCCTTCTATGATAAGGTCACCTGACTAGTGGATGAAGGGAAGGCAGTGGATGTAGTTTTTCTGGATTTTAGTCAGGCTTTTGATACTGTCCCTCACAGCATCCTTCTGGACAAGTTGTCCAACTGTGGGATGAGCGGGTTCAAGGTCTGCTGGGTGAAGAACCGGCTGAAGGGCAGAGCTCAAAGGGCTGTAGTGAATGGGGTTACATCTGCTGGTGACCGGTCACCAGGCGTGTTCCTCAGGGCTCAATTCTAGGGCCTGTTCTGTTCAGTATATTCACCAACGGTCTGGGTGCAGGAGTTGAATGCACCATTAGCAAGTTTGCTGATGATAGCAAACTGGGAGGTGCTGTTGTCTCTCCTGAAGGACTAGAGGCCTCGCAGAGGAATCTAGACAGATTGGAGCATCGGGCACTGATTAATGGGATGAAATTTAACAAGTC